>NC_045446.1:71336352-71488188 GCF_002776525.5 Piliocolobus tephrosceles
TTTGAGATGGAGTCTCACTCTGTTGCCCAGGCTGGAGTGCAGTGGTAGGATCTCAGCTCACTGCAACCTCCACCTCCTGAGTTCAAGCAATTCTCCTGCCTCAGCCTTCTGAGTAGCTGGGACTACAGGTGCATGCCCCCATACCCGACTAATTTTTTGTGTTTTAGTAGAAACAGGGTTTCACTGTGTTGCCCAGGCTGATCTCGAACTCCTGAACTCAGGCAATCCACCTGCCTCAGCCTCCCAAAGTGCTGGGATTACAGGTGTAAGCCACCGTGCTCAGCCCATTAATTTGATATATTTCTAACTTCTTGATGAATGTGTGTAGCACTATAAACTTTCCTCTTAACACTGGTAAAGCTGCATACCACAGATTTTGGTAAGTCGTGCCTCTATTTTAATTAATTTCATTAAAAAAAATTACCTTTATTGTATTGCTCATCCAAGAGTTATTCAGAAGCAAGTAGTTTAATTTTCATGTTTTTGAATAGTTTTGAGAGATCTTCTTGGTAGTGAATTCTATTTGCATTGCACTGTGGTCCAAGGGTGTGTTTGGTATGATTTTGATAGTCTGAATTTATTGACACTTGATTTATGATCAAGCACATAGTCAATCTTACAATATGTCCCATGTGCAGAAGAAAAGAATGTATATTCTGTGGTTGTTAGATGGAGTATTTTGTAGATGTCTATTAGGTCCATTTGGTTGAGTGCCAAGCTTAACTGCAGAATTTCTTTGTTATTAATAGTTTTCTGCCTCGATTATTTGTCTAACACTTTCATTTAGGTGGTAAAAATGTATTATTGTGTGTCTGTCTCAGTGTGTTTGTAGGTCAAAAAGAATTTGTTTATGCATCTGGGTGCTCCAGTGTTGGATGAGTATATATTTAAGATAGTTAAGTCCTCTAGTTGAATTTAACTCTTTATAATTATGTAATGCCCTTTTTCTGTCCTTTTTCACTGTTGGTTTAAAGTCTGTTTTTTTTTGAGACGGAGTCTCGCTCTGTCGCCCAGGCTGGAGTGCAGTGGCCAGATCTCAGCTCACTGCAAGCTCCGCCTCCCAGGTTTACACCATTCTCCTGCCTCAGCCTCCCGAGTAGCTGGGACTACAGGCGCCCGCCACCTCACCCGGCTAGTTTTTTGTATTTTTTAGTAGAGACGGGGTTTCACCGTGTTAGCCAGGATGGTCTCGATCTCCTGACCTCATGATCCGCCCGTCTCAGCCTCCCAAAGTGCTGGGATTACAGGCTTGAGCCACCGCGCCCGGCCTAAAGTCTGTTTTATCTGATATAAGAATAGTAATTCCTGCTCTTTCTTTGTTTTCTGTTTGCATGGTAAATATTTCCTATCCCTTTACTTTGTGCCTGTGGGTGTTGTGATATGTGAGATGGGTCTCTTGAAGACAGCAGATGGTTGGGTCTTGTCTTTTTATCCAGCTTGCCACTCTAGGCCTTTTAAGTGGGGCATTTATACCATTTACATTCAAGGTTAGTATTAATATGTAAGATTTCATCCCTGCCATTGTGTTTCTAGTTGGTTGTTTCATAGACTTGATTGTGTAATTGCATTATATTGTGTGTGGGCTATTTGCCTGAGTCTGTTTTTGAGGTAGCAAGTATCTATCTTTCATTTCCATGTTTAGCACTCCCTTAAGAACCTCTTATAAAGTCAGTCTGGTGGTAATGAATTCATTGAGTGTTTGTTTCCTGAGAAGGATTGTATATCTCCTTCACTTACGGAGCTTAGTTTGGAAATACATGGCATTTTTTACTGGAATTTCTTTTCTTTGAGGGTGTTGAAAATAGGCCCCCAATCTTGTCTGACTTGTAAGGTTTCTGCTGAGATATCTCTTGCTAGTCTGATGGTATTTCCTTTGTAAGTAATTTGACCTTTCTCTCTAAGTGCCTTTTATTTCACATTGACTTTGGTGAATCTAATGCTTACGTGCATTGAGAATGGTAGTATTATATAGTATCTCACATGGCTTCTTTGTATTTCTTGAATTTGTATGTCTACCTCTCCAACAAGATTGGGAAAATTTTCATAAACTATATTATCAAATATGATTTTCAAGTTGCTTACTCTCTCTTCTCTCTCAGGAATGCCAATGAGTCTTAGATTTGGTCTTTTTATATAAGTACATATTTTTCAGAGGTTTTGTTCCCTTTTAAAAAAATGCTTTTTTTCTTTGTTTTAGTCTGTCTGGATATATTTGAAGAACCAGTCTTTGAGCTCTGAGATACTTTCCTCAACCTGGTCTATTCTGCTGTTAATGCTTCTGACTGTATTCAGAAGTCATAATGCTAATGACTTCTGACTGTTAATGCTTCTGACTGTATTTTGATACTTTTGTAGAGAATTCTTCAATTCCAGAAGTTCAATTTGGTTGTTCCTTAAAATGACTATTTTATCTTTCAGCTCTTGGGTTGTTTTACTGCATTCCTTGGATTGGGTTTCAACTTTCTCCTGGATCTTGATGAGCTTCCTTGCCATCCAGATTCCAAATTCTGTCTCCCATCCATTGCTGTCATTTCAATAATAGTTAAGAACCATTGCCGGAGGTTAGTGTGTTTGTTTGGAGGTAAGGGACACTTTGGCTTTCTGAATTGCCAAAAATCTTGTGCTAATTATTTCTCACCTGAGATGGTTAGTTTTCCTTTAACTATGATGTAGGATGAGTATAGTCAGTTGATTTCATTTCTGGGTGCTTTCAGAGGGTGAAGGCTCTGGGTAGGATCTTTATTTTTGGCTGAATATTTGCCTTACGTTTCACAGGTACTGTACACTAGCAAAATACTTTTGTTGTTGTAATTTGTCGTATGATCCAGTAGATGGTGCTTAACAGTAATGGCTGGCAGACAGACTCTTACTGAGCTACATGGCTGTCTTCTATTTCAATGCATTCACAGTAGTGCTCTGTGGCAGTCAGGGAGAGATGACCCACTCACCAAGCCCACTGTTGGGCCTTGTAGGAGGCCCATCCTATCACTAGCACTACACCAGAGTTTTCTTTGTTAGGTGTTTTGGGCTGCAGGGCTCCCTCAGGGAGAGGCTAGGTCTGGCAGACAGGTCACACCCCTCTCTGACCAGCCCTGTGGAAGGAAGCATGCTCCACTTTCCTGTTGGCCCGTAAGTCTGTGAGTCTCACATCTCTCAGTGTCGTAAAGCTGGGGGCTCCTCCCTTGCTTGGGTTCCACCCAAGTTGGTGAATCTTGCCTAGCTAGAAACAGTGAGCAAAATATAGAAGTTGCATAGTCTGCAAATCTGGGTGTTTTCTGGGAGAACACAGAGAAGTGCCCATCTGCAGAGTTCAGGCTGTGGTGGAGCTGCTGCACTAGAAGTCCCAGTCTGTGGGTCCTGCTGCTAGGAGCAGCAGAGGTGGATATGTAGGCATTGACCACCATCCTGGTGCTTCCTCAAGGAACATAAAGTTCTGGCAAGATTTGGGCCACTATCCTAGAAGCCCCAGCTGGGATTCTCACCCAACTAGGAGCAGTGGGGGTGGGTGGAGTAGCAGATTGCTATCTAGGTGTTTTCTAGGGGGAACACAGAGCTCTGTCAGCATGCAAAGTTCTGGTTGTGGTGGCACCTCTGCACTGGAAGCCTAAGTCATCATGTCCCACCTGGCTAGGACCAGCAGGGGTTGGTGGAGTTACCAGGTTCAATGTCCAGGTGTTTCTAGGGGAATAAAAGAGCTGTGTCCATTGCCAGAGAAACTCATTTATTTCGAAGTGGTCATTATTATCAAATCAACCTTCATTTTTTACAATATACTGAGGTGGACTGTGGGTTCTTTTCTTTCTATTGAGGCAGTAATCAAGTGCTGCATAAAAGCTCCCAAAATTACAAGTGCAAGAGTACACTAGCTCCAGGGCAGTGGTAACTCTGATCTTCATTTCTCCCTTTTATTTGATCTGTCCTAGGGAAGAAGCAGAGTCTATGGACCAGTCCTGCTTACCTCAAGCCACTTCATGTGGGAAGCTAATTAGCTGATGGGTTTATTACTCATATCTCTGACATCATGATATATTCTTTGATATAATTTAGTACTCACATGTTTTCAATCCATAAATATCCAGCATAAGTTATTGCAGCATGCAATATATAGGTTCTCTATGTGTCTAGCTCCTAGAAAAGTTTTGAGGTCAATACATAAACAATGGTTAAGATCTCAGACTTGGAACAGAAAAAAAAAAACCAAAAAAACAGATTTTAAATTTAATTCTGACTGTCATATATTAGCTAATTGTGTGACTTTCCAGGTTACAGATCCTCTCAATACTTAGTTTCCTTGTCTAGAAAATGGAGGTAAAAACAGTACCTGAGATACAGTTATGCTTTGAAAATTAAATAAAATCTTGTGCTTAAGCTGCTTAGCAGAGGGCCTGACATTGTAGCAAATGTCTTAAAATGTTAGTTCAGGTTATGTTATATTTTTGAATGCTACTGTAGGCGAAGTGTTAACAAAATACCATCTCTGATGCATGATAACATGACCTTGAGTTAATTATCCAGCTCTCTTCCTTTGAAAAATCTGATAATGCTAAGAATGTCAACATGTATCTAGGCAACAGCTAAGAGTAAAATATATCCCTGAGCAGTAAACTACATCTGGACTGGAAAGAATTATAAACTATAAACATGTGATGAGTATGCCATGTTTTGGGGTTTTCTAAGTGCTGTGTCACAGATATCCCTCGTGGTGAAGCTATTCCTATTGAGTGTTAAAAGAGATATTGTACCTTTTGGGATATAGAAGTACTAAGCCAGGGCAGCCCTATACCCACCAACGTGGAGCTTGCTTCTTTGGACCAGAAGTTATCCTCTGGGAAAAAGACAGCTTCTGGATGGCTAAAGTGCTGCCTTGACTGCCACAGAGAGAAAGGCTTGACATGGTCCTGCTAGCAAGCCATAGCTTTTCTTCTGTTTTCTTCTTAGTAAACTCCCAGCATGCACTATGATTGTCATGAGGGTCTCTAATGCTCACATAAGCCCAAGAAGACAGCTGGTGAGTATCCAGCACTGTCCATTGAAAAGTTAATTCTGTTGTGTATCCTTAATACATTTCCCAATGATCTTGGAATCTTAGGATCAGAAGCAATCAAACGTGCCATAACCTTTGACAACTTTCCTAGTGTAGAAAGTTCTGCAATCTTTGCAATTGCTGGCCAGCTGTCCCCATCTCCAATACTTTCAGCACAGGAAAAGATTTCCCCTTTAGGAGTCCAGCGGATTGTCAGGAACTCCTCATCATTGTAAATTGCTTTGTCCTGGGCAGGAATCTGCCTACCTGTAGTATTTAAGAATTAGGTGTTTTGTTTTATTTTTTCTCTGTCTTGAGAGTTACACAAAATTAGTTTACATTCTTCTCCATGATCAATATTCACACAATTAAAGACAACAGTTTTGTCCTTAATTAATCTCATCTTTTGTTTGTTTGTTTTCCTTTTGAGATGGAGTCTCGTTCTGTCACCCAGGCTGGAGTACAGTGGTGTGATCTCAGCTCACTGCAACCTCCACCTCCCAGGTTCAGGTGATTCTCCTGCTTCAGCCTCCCCAGTAGCTGGGACTACAGATGTATACCACCATACCCGGCTAATTTTTGTATTTTTAGTAGAGACAGGGTTTTGCCATGTTGACCAGGCTGGTCTCGAACTCCTGACCTCCAGTGATCCCAGGCCTTGGCCTCCCAAAGTACTGGGATTACAGGTGTGAGCCACCACACCTGAACTAATCTCATCTTTCCTCAACTATCCTTTATTGCCTTTTTCACCTTTCTGCCTTTCTTCCTATACTAAGAAACCACATTCGTCTTTCAGTTGTTTTCAGTATAGGTGGTACTACCTCAAATTCAGAGTAATGCTGCACTACTTTAAGTAAATTTATTTTACATCATAGGAATACACAATTATTATTTTATACCTTGGGATAAGCAGATAATATAGAGAAGAAAACTAAAATGCTAAAACTCATCACAAAAATCTTGTTATAATATATGAATAATGATAATAAAGATCATCAGTGAAATGGCATGCTTGAATGTATGCTTTGGACTAATACAATCTGTATTCAAATATTGGCATCACAAATTGTTAGGCATGCCAATGTGGGTAAGCTATTTAATTTAGCTAAGCCTCAGTTTTCTCATCTATAAAATAGGAATGGCAATCCTATAGATCTCAGTAGGTCATTAGAAAAAGCAGAGATGATTCATGTAAAATCTCTGTCTGCCCTTGTCTGAAAGTTGCAGTATGAAAACCAGAATTACATATTGATAAGAACTGTAAGCTTCAATCTCTATTCTACCATTTACTAACTATGAAATCTTGGGTGAATTGTTTAACCTCACTCCATCTTCATTTTCTCAGCTGAAAAATTGAGATGGTAACAGACTATATTTTTAAAGATGGGTGCAAAAATATTTTTAGTTTGCCATCTCTTCTCATAACTTGCCAATTCTCTCAGCAAGAGGTGGATTCTCTAACCCTCCCTTTCAACCTGGGTAGGACTTTGTGAGGCCATGTAAATTCCAAGGCTTGGACATAAAAGTTGACAAAGGTTCCATTTCTCTCTCTCTTTTCCTTCCCTCCTTCCCTCTTTCCTTCCTTCCTTCCTTCTTCCCTTCCCTTCCCTCCTGCTCCCCTTCCCTCCTCTTCCTTCCTTCCGTCCTTCTGTCCTTCCTTCCTTTCCCGCTTCTCTCTCTCCCTTTCTTTTCTCTCTAGACTCTTATTTTGAAATGCCATAAAATTCTAGCTATCCTGAAGCTGCTGTAATGGAGAGACTATATTGAAAATACAGATGCCTAAATAGTTGCAGCTCTTTTAGCTTTCAGCTACTTAATTCTTCCCAGCCCAGACACAGACTCGGTGAGCAAGCCCTCCAATCATTCCAGCCCCAACTATCAACTGACTGTGATCATATTAGAGATGCTGGATGAGAATATACCACAAGGTTACTTGACGCCAAGAATCATGAAGGATAACGACATAATAATTTTGTTGTTGTTTCAAGTCACTAGGTTTTGGGGTGATGAGTTAAGCAGCAATTGACAACTAATGCAAAAATAGAGTAGTGTTTGACCTATAAGGTTTGTAAGAGTCAAATTAAATAACACATAACAATTATTTAACATTGAGAAGTGCTTCTCAAACTTTAGTGTCTAATAGAGTCAACTGAGGTCTCGTAAAAAAAAAAAAAAAAAAAAAAACTGTGAGGCCCCACACCCGCCCCCCCCAGATTTTCTGATTTAGTGAGTATGAAATGAAGCCTGAAGACTTGTATTTCTAATATGTTCCTAGATATTGCTGACACTACTTGTCAGGGACCACATTTTGAAAACCATCATATAGAGCAAATACTTAATTTGTGAACTTTATTCTTAGTGCCATTTTTAGTACTTACTGTTTTCATTTCATGAAACTTAATTAAGCACTGCCAGTTCCTTTGAGTAGAGAAGAAATTTACACCCAGTTTCTCTCTATAACTCAAAGTCTAGTTCATCTTCTCTATTTCAAGTGTTGATCACAATAACTTTCACATAACAAGTGCTTAACAATTGCTTCTTAGAGGATACATGAACCACTGACACTCCCACTTATGGGTTATGATATATTGAAGGGGGACATAGCTTAAGAACAGGAACGAGAGAAAGAGAGAGGAATAGAGAGGGAGACAAAGAGAGAGAGAATTTAATGCTCCTTGCACTAAAACCATTTTGCTCCATGTAAGACAAGTTTTCACACTGTCTATTTCTAATTTTAAGGTGTGCACCTCAAAACAGGAACATCTTGACTCCAAATTTTTTTTTTTAATTTGTTTCAGTCTCTTTAAAATGGAACAGTAAAAAAAGATGGAAAGAGTTGGTAACAGAACTAGTAAAAACAAAACAAACAAACAAATAAAAACTGTTACTATACTGGTGTCTTGATTCTATTTTATGGATATTATTTAGTTAGATAAAACACGCATCAACAATTGTTCAGGAGTTAGAGCACTCTTTAGCTCAGGATGCTGGTACATCAGCATTCATCTTAGAGAAGAGATCTTGTGGGTATAAACATAGAAAAATATAACTGGACAGAACCAGACTTGAGGATACCCAGAAGGCCTCTGGATTCCATATAGCTCAACTTTTAAGGGTACTTACAAGGTTAGTCACGTCTATAAAGTCTATCAAGATTTCAAAGTACATATTTAATGTTTGCCTCCCTCCTTTCCTGTTCCATTTAGAGGAATATCATGAGAACAAATGGCGGAATCTATATAAAAGTTCTCCAGACCCGGAGAGCTCTACTTATATGTACTTTAAGTAACTAATACCTTGTTTTCTTATATCTAACAACTTATGTCATATTGGGAATTCAAATGTTAATTTGCCTACTGTGTAACTTATGTTTAATGTGTGGAGGATTATTCTGTACCTGTCATTCTTAAATGTTTAGGGAGATGCACAGGAAAAAAATGTGTTCTTTGTGCTTATGGAAGACACAATTTTGAGAGGAAGCCAACATTTGTGAGACAAACTTTGCCTTTATCAAACATGCTTGGGAACATGTCATTTTTTTTTTTTTTTTGCTAAAAGTTTTCTGACATCAGCATATTGCTTTAGGGAAAAAACTGAACACTTATAGAGTGAATGGCAGAGTCTCTATTGGGTAGTTCATCCATCCATTTCTGGTCAGCCTCAGTTCCTTCAACTCTTCCACAGACAACAGATCTTTGAAATATATCAGTTTGTTAAATGTCATTTTGTTATAACATTGATGGAAAAAAAATTCAATTCCTGGCCGGGGTCACTGTCTGTGTAGAGCTGGCATGTTTTCCACATGTCTGTGGGTTTTCCCCAGGTACTCTATGGTTTCCTTCCAAATCCACAAAGATGTGCATGTTAATAGGTGAACTGGCATGTCTAAATTGTCCCGGTCTGACTGTGAGTGTGTGTATGCGACCTGAGATGGAATGGCATCCTGTCCAGGGTCAGTTCCTGCCTTGTATCCTGAGCTACAGGGGTAGGTTCTAGCCACCTGTCACATTGAACTGAAGCAGGCATATAATTATCTTCCTTCTTTTGATTAATCTTTCCTAAATGTATGTATAGTTCACATTTATTTCCATACTTAATATTACAAGTGTTTTTTTTAGCTTTATTTAGAAGTTTGGTGACTTTTGTGACTGTAAGAATTTAGTTATTCTTTGTATCAATTAGCCTATGTAAAACTGGTTTCTTTATACATTGTTTCCTTACAAATAACAGTTTCCAAGAAGCTATGAAGGACCTTAAGTGAGGACTTAAGGTACCCACAATCCTCCAGCTCCCTCGGCACAGCAGCTACCACAGCACATGCCATCCCCTTGCACTTTAACATGACTTTGCATTTGCATTTTTCTTTTCTCCCAGCGGTGCTTGCACAGTGTCTGATATACAGTAACCTTGCCTCACAAAGGATTTCTATAATTATGTATTCACGTTTTCTCATCACTGTATTTTTTTTTAATTCCACCGCTGCCTCTGCCAGTAGACTGTTAGATTAATCATAGTGTCCAGCTCACCTTTGAATCACCCCAGAAAGCCTAGTAGAGTGTCAGGTACTTCATAGATTTTAAATAGTTGTTCATTAAACAAAAAAGGAAAATACACGTATTCTAAACTATTAGAATAAAATGAAAACTAGAATTAAATAAAATACTAAACCATGTTGTTCTAACAAAAGAGCCCATGGGCAGTGATTAATCTAACAATCACTTTTAGCTCGGGATGACTTCAAAGAGGAGGTAAAACTGATTACCGCCTGTCCATTTGAGCATCTGAAAGCCAGTTTATGCTCTGGTGGCAGCAAGAGCACCTCCAGTTCAAACACCTACATATCTACCAACCTTATTTGTGAGGAAGAAGACATGGGCATTGAGTTTGGGAACTGACACTTGCTAACTGTACATGATTTGTTGGTATTTCACTAAGAGTTGGAACATAACTGTGAGATATAAATGTATATCCATTTTAATGGAGGAGTGATCAGAGGCTCCAAGAGTAAATAAGCTACACAAAATCAAACATTAAGTGGCAGAGCTAAGATTCAAACCTGGAAGCATGCCAAAGTTCATGGCCTTTTTAATATATCACAAGGTTATTCAGTTACTGAGAGAAAGGGAAGAAGCAAAGCTTTCCTGTGGTAGAATATTTTCAAGGAAAGAGAACAAACATTATTGCAAATCTACTATTCATTCACTTAAGCTTTTAGTAAAGCTACATCCAAGGATGCAATGGTAAGTATGAAAATAACACAAATATGTAGTCTGTTTTTGAGGAGCTTGTGTAAAGTAAGCATAGTTAAAAATCCACATAAACAAATGAGAACTTACCACTGTGTTATGTATGATTTTTGAAGAGTTATCTAGTGCTTTAAATTTCCTATAATGGAAAAAACTGATGTAGTCAGGTCTTTTCATCCTGATGAAAGGTAAAAATGGAGATGCAGAAGAATATCTGGGAAGTATCTGTTTGTGTCTTTTGCCCACTTTTTAATGAGGTTATTTGTTTTTGTTTGTTCAGTTGTTGAAGTTCCTTACAGATTCTGAATATTAGACCTTGGTCAGATGCATAGTTTGTAAATATCCTCTCCCATTTTTGTCACTCTTGTGAGACAGTCTCCTGCTGTGCAGAAGCTCTTTAATTTACTTAGGTCCTACTCGTCAATTTTCGTTTTCAGAGCAATGGCTTTTGAGAACCTACTAATAAATTCCTTCCCAAGGCCAATGCCCAGAATGGTGTTTTCTAGATTTTCTTTTAGGTTTCCTATAGTTTGACACCTTGCCAGTGGCCAGTAAAGATGAAAAAAAAATGCTCACATCACTAATTATCAGAGAAATTCAAATTAGAACCGCAATGAGATACCATCTCACACCAGTCATAATGGTTATTATTAAAAAGTCAAAAAAAGAATAGTTGCAGGTGAGGGTGCGGAAACACTTATACACTGGTGTTGGGAACGTAAATAAGTTCAGCCAATGTGGAAAACAGTTTGGGGATTTTTCAAAGAACTAAAAACAGAACAACCATTTGACTGAGCAATCCCATTAGTGGGTATAAATCCAAAAGGAAATAAGCTGTTCTACCAAAAAGACAGCTGCACTTGTATGTTTATTGCAGCACTATTCACAATAGCAAAGACCAGGAATCAACCTAGGTGCTATCAACAGTGGATTGGGTAAAGAAAATGTGGTACATATACGCCATGAAGTACTATGTAGCCATAAACTGGATTTAATACTATATTATCCACCTATTAGATTCAGCTGTAAGTAAAATGCTCTTCCCTCAGTTTCTCAAACATGAGATGTCCCCTCTTGCTCCTTTTGCTTGTGCTGTTTCCAATGTCTAGAAAGCTTCTTTCAAGTTCCTCCCCTCTGCTGACACACACACTCAGGGATTCCAGCTATTCTTTTATTTTTAAATTGTTTTCCTTTTTTTTAATTTCAACTTTTATTTTAGCTTCATCTGAGGGAAGAAACTGTGTACCAGACCCTTCCACTTAAGAGAACCTGAAATCTGGGAAAATGGGGAGGTTTTATGTCCAGGAAAGATCAACTTTGATTTCAATGAAAGCATAAAGCTAGTCTTGTTAATTTTCTTCTCTTCTTTAACCATGATGTTTCTCACTGCATGGTGAAGACAGAGTAAACATTGAAGCCACAGATACTCAAGCTGCTAAGTATGATGGATTTGCTTCAGAGTGACCAATGGAAGGACTGTTATAAACAAATGGAGATTTTTGAGAAATCTGGCACATTTAAGGAGAATAAGCACAATGTTTGGATTGTGGAAGATTTGGGCTCAAACTCTAATCTTTCTTTACTAACTGGGCCAGCTTGAGCAGGCAACTTAAATCCTCAGAGTCTCAGGTTTTTTATCTGTTGTAATGACCTTTGTAATGAGTAAATAGGAGAATACATGTAAAGTGCTAAGCACATATTCAATACTGTTCCCTTGCCTTCTTCTTTCCTTCATTCATTCAATTCCATTTTATCTCCTTACACTAAGTGTATTGCTTTCTGTCTTCTGACAAAACGCTTCCTGTCCCAACTTCCTCTTTTTTGTTTTGGTATTTTTCTCTTTTATTCCTGGTGATAAATCAAAGAAGACCTTACTTTTATTACCTGCAAGCTATATCAAATTCCAAAGAGTGTTATTCCATCAAAAGTCAGGGCTAATCTCTTCTAAGTTATTTTTTTCTTCATAGAAACAATACTGTATACCATACTGTATAATTGCATTGTTTTTCACAGCACGAAAAGAAAATAATGCAGACAACTGACATTTTTGTCCATTTCAAAGACAGGAGGTGCCCAGAAAACTATGCTGAATTAATGACAATCACTGAGCTGTTTATTTCATTAAAAGTAAGTCCTTTGCAACAAAGGTGGGGTAAGGAGTCCAAGTAATGGGTATGTAAATTTGTATTTGTCACACAAAGTAATAGGTGTTTTTGGAGTAATATTTCATAAAGATACACCCCTTTCCTTTTCAATTTGCAACAATTCCTGTTACATGAAAGCCACCACTTAAATGCATATTTTCTTGCCATAATTTGTTCACTATTATTATTATTATTTTTGAGATGGAGTCTCACTCTGTCACCCAGGCTGGAGTGCAGTGACACGACCTTGGCTCACTGCAACCTCCACCTCCCGGGTTCAAGCAATTCTCATGCCTCAGCTTTCCGAGTAGCTGGGATTACAGTCATGTGCCACCATGCCCAGCTAATTTTTTGTATTTTTAGTAGAGATGGGGTTTCACCATGCTGGCCAGGCAAGTCTTGAACTCCTGAGCTCAGGCAATCCACCTGCCTCGGCCTCCCAAAGTGCTAGGATTACAGGCATGAGCCAACAAATTTGGCCATTGTTAACATCACTACAAAGACATGTTGTGTCAGACTTGGAAATGCAGGGTATTCTAATTGGGGGCTATGCTTGAAGATTAGAAATATTTTGCAATTTCCCTTGGTTGAGCCTTTATATTAGTGCTGGAAGTAGCACCCTTGTTTTGGATGCAAGTTGTATACCTATAGTCAACACTGTCTTTGTGTTAATACAGGGTGGCAACATAGCTCTGCCTCTGTGTGTTGTTACTGTTTTTAAGAAACATAGCTTTGAATAAAGGAAAGCATTGTTCTACTTCATTCTTCCTATAAATGTAGTCACCATTCCATTCATCATTTATCACCATTTTTCTTGTCTGTAATACCCCAGTAGACAGTAAGTTACTTGAATCAAGAGAGTTTATCTTGTACATCATTACACACCTAGCACACAGGAGTGTTCCATAAGTGAACCGAATTTTTAAAAATAAGAAAGATTGTCCCTGTCTCAATACATCTACCATTTGTTTGCCATGGGTCTGAGAGTCTTTCTCTTCTTGCAGATTTTCTCATAGCTTTTCTCATAAGAAGACATAGAGAAAAACAAATTGCTACATCCCTGGTATGTATTGGGTATTATGTTCTGTGTTTTCCATATATTATCTTATTTAATTTATATCATAGTTATCATATTTAAACAGGTTTTCCCTGTTTTTCAAAAGGGGAAACTATGGCTCAGAGAAATTGAGTGAACCTTCTCAATGTCACATAGAAATAAAGTATCAAAGCCTGGATGTGGAGACCTGGGAAAGATGGGAAGAACTGTCTGTTGGGTGTAGGGGAAGCAGGACCGAATGCTAGAAGGGAGAAGAAGAGAATCATGCTAAATGAAGAAAACGGACCACAAGAATTCCAATCCAACAGAAAATATAAGTGAATAGGATTATTTACTTTGTATCACACCTATTTGAAAAAGTCTAACAGCAATTTGAACTTCAAATTATTGAACCTCTAAGTATAACTTTAATTATATGTATATCAAGTTGAGAATACAGTCTACTTTCTGAATAAGAATAATCCATAGTAAACTAATAATAAGAGTTTACTGAAAACAAATTACATTTATTATTGATTTCTTACATATTTTATACAACTGGAGTGGAAAAATTTAGACTAATATGGTCTTGTGCCGCAATCGCTAGGTCTGTCTGGTTTTGTGAGCCAATTGGCTTAGCATAAAGGGCACAGAGTCCCTCTCAGTGCCATTTTAAGTAAAGACAATCAGGCAGTGAAGCAATTATAGCACCTGCAAATATTATTGTAACCTTTTTCTACCCGCTTTCTACCACAGGTGGGGTTCCCAGGGAAGCAAACTCTGAAATGGAATTTAGCAGGCAGGATATTTAAGTGCACCCTTGGGAACACCACCTGTAGAAGGGATGGGTGGGAAGCAGAATTTGACAGAAGGAGAAGTCAAGCTGCAATGTGACCAACTACAGCCTCTATCTACCAAATAGAGAGGTGTGGAGCTAGAGTAGCCCCTATAAATTATCTCAAGGTAGGATTTATGACCAGGCCTTTATATTTCTGGTGGATTAGTCACTCAAATTGGGCCATGCTGGGACAAGGCTTGATTTTGAATGAGGCAACCCTCTGCAGCCCAGGCAATCCTTGAAGGAGCTGATAGCTGAAGGCTGTTGCCTGACAGCTCACCAGAGCTAGAGCAACATGTTTTTAATGAAAGAGGAATCTGGGTGCTGGTGCTTCACAACATCCACCAAAAGGTCCAATTGATAATAACACCTTCCTTGAGATGTCCTTATGAAAATCAGGATATTCAGTTATGGGAAGGCCTTCTGTTCCTGTGAACTATTGCCGTGGTTACATGGTTCTTCTAGTCTGCTTGCAGTTACTTATACTTCTCATATACAACTTACAGCATTCATTCAGGTAAAAAAAAAAAGTTTTTTTTTTTTTTTTTTTTTTTTTTTTCTGGTGAATTTTTGTTTGTTATATTGCAGTTGAGCTTATAGACAGACCTTACAAAGTATATGTGTTAGGTCAGACTGTTATAACAATATCACCTTGTGGGTGGCCTTAAACACCAGAAACATTTTCTCATAGTTTTGGAGGCTGGAAGTCCCAAGTCAAAGTGTCAGCAGATTAGGTTTCTGGGGAGGAATCTATTCCTGGCTTGCAGTTAGCTACCTTCTAGTGATGCCCTCACATAACCTTGCCTTGCTGTGCACAGAGAGAGACAGAAATCTTGGGTGCCTCCTCCTGTTTTTGTAAGGACATGAGCTCTACAGGATTAGGATATTAAGGGCCTACTTTTATCACCTCATTTAATCTTAATTACCTTCCTAAAGGCCCTGTCTGCAATACAGTTACAAAGGGAGTTAGAACTTCAACATATGAATTGAGGGGATGCAAAGGAGTTCAGAATACAAAGTAATTAAATTAAAAATTGTGTCTAATTTCAAGTGTTGTTCAAAATGTGAATGCTTCTTTGGTTATTGATTCTACGTTGTAGAGTCTTGGTAAATGTTCTTTAACTGAGAATAACATAAATTACCTTAATCATTTGATTTTAATTGGTTATCCTCCTTATCTTTATATTTAGGCTTCCTCTGAATTTACCCTATTATTATGTATCTGGGATTCATGGTTCTAACCCAAAACTTATTTTTTATAATTGCTCATTTAACCTTCACTTTGTTCAGGACATTCCAGAAAATGTCTAATGTTTCCTTTGGTAGAGAAATTGCACATACAGCTGAGATGTGTACGATTCTGTTCTCTCATGTTAGTTGGGAAGAATAAGTTATGAGAAATTGGTGGAAAATTCTGTAATTTTGATTATAATGCATGAGCATTCCAATTATTTTATTTCAAAAAGTCTGCCTTCAGCAGGTGCCTACCTTTGGACCATGCAATTCTGTTTCTACGTTCTGACGCCAAGGAAATAACCAGAAATATATTTGTACGTAGATGCATATGTACAGACAAATACACAGAAATAAACACACATATACAAATACATTTGTTACAGCACTATTAAATTTAAAAATTCCAAGCAATCTGATGATATAATAAGACTCTAGTAAAGTAAATTATGACACAACTCCTCAATAAAATAACATATAGCCACAAAAACTGCCTGGAAAATAATATTTAATGACAATGACAGCTCATCATATTTTAAGTAAAAATACAATTTGGTTTCAAAATAGTTTAGAAAAATTTTGTTGTGTGTTTCTGAATATATCTGTGTGTAGAAAAATATTGAATGGCACATAGCAAGCTATTAATAGTTGCTATCCTTAATTGGTGGGGATATTAATAATGTTTATTTTATTCTTGTTGTTTTACCTATTTCTATGTTTTCAAATTTCCCATAATTAAAATGTCTTAATTAGATAATTAAAAACATAATAGTCTATATTTTATCAAAAGTAATAAAGTATTACTCAATCTAATACAAACACAAATAATAGTTAATATTGATTGCTTACCATATACCTATTGCTGCCCTAAGATCTCTACACTAACTCATATAACCCTAAAAATCTAAACCAACCTTCCATCCGTGATTTTTCTTGTTTCTTAAAAACAATAACAATGAAAGCAATAAAAAAATTTTTCTACAGTTATTGTTTCTTTATTGTCAACTATACATAAGCTAGGTTGCAACAATATTGAATTATGGAACAAAAAAATACTTCTACAATTGAGGAAAACATATTAAAGAGTGAGACATTTATTCATGATGAAGAAAGGCTGAAGGAAATGGAAATGAAAACATGAGAGCAGATGACAGATGCTTAGGCCTGGTTGTCAGGCTTTGGAGAGTTAATCCAGTCTTTTCTTATAGATGAAGATAAGCTTCCTTAAGAGAAAAATGAATATGCTAAGGGTATCCAGATTTGGAACTAGAACTCTGGTCTCTACTCTCAGTTGACTGATTTTCCATTCTATCCAACTACTTTTAATAATAGATCTTACCCTCTTAGGATTATTCATGCATGGAACATAACATTAGTCCATCTGAATTTTAAGTTTTCTTTTAGATTACAAAATTCCGTAAGTGCTTATCATTTCAAAAGTTCTTTCACAACGTATTAGCTTACAGTCTGGCCTTTTAGTCAGTATTGATTCTCCTTAACCACCGTATCAAAATTTAAGCAATGCCAGATTTTCATATTTAATCCTGTAAGGTAGGTATTAATTTTTTTGATAATTAAAAAATATAAAGATTGAGGTTAATAAAAAAAAAAAACTTGTCTAATGGTATACACATATTAAAATCTTGCTAAAGTAAATGGCCTTGGAAAGCAGAGCCATTTTACTTGAAAACTTTTTCTTTTTATTTTACAGGGAATCCTCTCTCTCTTTCTTTACTGGAATGCTTTGTCACAGAGAAAATCACATAAAGAGCTGCAAACTAAAAAATATAAATTTTGGTCGGCTGCAGTGGCTCATGCCTGTAATCCCAGCACTTTGGGAGGTCTAGGTGTGTGGATCAGCTGAGGTCAGGAGTTCAAGACAAGCCTGGCTGACATGGTGAAGCCCCATCTCTACTAAAATACAAAAATTAGCTGGGTGTGGTAGTGCATGCCTGTAATCTCAGTTACTAGGGAGGCTGAGGCAGGAGAATTGCTTGAACCCAGGTGGCAGAGGTTGCAGTGTACCTGAGATCATGCCACTGCACTCCAGCCTGGGTGACAGAGCAAGACTCCATCTCAAAATAATAATAACAATAATAATAATTGTTAATATAGAAGTATGTTCAAATTTGTAACATTTCCTTCTAAAATATTAGTACTGTAAATGAAAAAAAGATGGGCATTCTGATGTAGACACAGATCTGAAATAGGAGCCATGAATAGCAGATGCAAATATTAGCTTCAGTATTTAATTAATTAATTAATTTACTTTGCAATACAATGTATTTAGAAGACTCAGGTTCACGTTGTTGTAAATAGTACCTGCTATTTTAAAGTATTCCACCTTGTAATTTCAGGATACTTTTCAGTTAAATAAAAATGGAAGGAAAATGTATTTGAAGGGTTGCATTAAATAATAATGACAATAATAATTAATAATAATAAAAAAATGGAAGTCTCTTTTGTCAGTGCTTTCTCTTATATTTACTGTTGTATCTCCAGGGCCTAGAAAAGCACCTGGCACATAGCAAGAGATAAATAAACATATTGGGAATGCAATAATAAAGAACCCACAGACTAGATCTTGCTCTTTGATTTCTGCACCTTCCTGTCAACCAGTGATAGGTTAATTATCAAAAATAGATTAGAGAAGAATTAATCATTTTTGAATGCACTGCTTCTACTACTAGGAATGAGTAAGCGCATGTGAAATTTTTCTAATAAATGGGGTTAGAGGAGTAGTGTAATGTACTTTTTCCTTTCTCCCTTCCTTCCATCTGCTACTTCCTCTGTTTTAATAATCTGAGGTTGAATGCCCAATTTAATGTTCCTTACAAGAAAGTGGGCTAAAAACTAGCACTGAAAATTCTAACTTTTCTCTCTCCTCAATTATAATTGGGGTTAGACATTTGATTTTGTGACCATAGGTGATTTTACATATCTCTAACCCCAGCTGGACCTTTGCTTCTGGGCATTGATATCTTGGGCATTCTTGTTAGATCTGTTTGTGGTTGCATGACCTACAACCAGATTTGTATATATTGGGTTTGACTATATGACCTTTGTAATGAATATTCTCTATGAACCCAAAGCGTATCCTGATAGTCATCAGAATCCTACAGGATTTTCTATCTGAAAATAGTCATTCTTCATTATTACATTTTCTAACCTAAAGCTTTCAATTGACACTCCCTTTACACTAACCCCTCAATTTCCAATAAAATGTTAGAATAGAAAACTCCATGTTTAAAACTGCTTGCTAATAAATTACTAGCCGTTAATTCTTCAGGGATTAATATCTTGTTCTCAAATGCCAGTGAGGATATTAGACAGGAAATACACACACAAGTTGCTAGCTTTGCAAGAAGGCTTTGTGAGGTCACAGTGCTAGCAAGCATTGCTAGCTTACACGCTTGTCTCTATTGCAGGTGAGGGGTCTAGGCCAGACAGCAGGAGAGAACACAAAGAGCCATCAATGTCAAGGCCTTAGCCGACATGTAAAGCTAGTCTTTCAAATTGTACCCACTGGGCAGCGGAAAACACTAAGTATCATAAAATAATAACTTGTTTTTTATTGAGCACTTAATTTGTGACATGTGAATCTGAGTGTTTCACATGTTTTAATTGTTTAATCCTAAGAGCAATTTTATGCTGTAGGGTAACAACATGGAAGTCAAAAGACAGATAATTTTAATATTCTGGCTAAGGCCTCACTCCTATAAAACTGGCAGTGTTGAGATTCTTATCCCAAAAGAACAGTCCTAGGCTCAGTTGCTCATTCACTTAAATATCATGTCCCTTTAATAATATGACGTGTGTGTGTGTGTGTGTGTGTGTTATCCTAGCTCTACTATTTTAATACATTTTATAATCTTGGACATGATACCCCTCTGAATTGGCTTTTGTTTTTATCTAAATGTTAATAAAAATAACAAATTTGAAGAACTGCAAACACACAAACATGTCTATTTTGACTATCCCACTGTATTAGGAACTCAATAAATGTTCATTTTAATATCTCTAGTTCTAGATTTCTAGTAAATATTGTTGAATCAATGAATACTAAATAAAATGTATAAAAGAACAAAATCCTTTCTAAATTATACATATGGGGTAATATTAAAAATTATATCACCTACAAATTCATTTATAGTTCTCAAAGTTTAAAATATTTGCAACCAAGTATATACTTACTGTTTGGAGGAACGGAGGCAGGATGGTGCACTTCCGGGTTCTTCTTCACCACCAACTCTTCCCATGTGTGCGAGAATGCAGCTGACGCCCGGGAAGGTGCAGATTAATCAGGCACGCACCAGGTGATGTCAATCCGAGGAGACCAAGATTTACCTGGTGGCACCTGCGGAGCGGCCCCTCTCCCCCCGACATGCCCGTGCCCCGCCTATTGCCCTTCCACTCCTAGAAAAGTCGCTCCCAGCAGATGCGCCGGGGGCGGGCTTTCTCAGCCCCCACTCTTGTCGGGACTGTATTAGAAACTCCAGCCCCGCCCCACCCCCCCAGCTGCGGTCCCTGAAGCTAGATGACCAAAGAATAAATTTGCAGTTTTGCTTTTAGCCTTGCCTACTCGCTGGTTCTTTTGTGCCCACTCTGGTGGTCTTAGAAAAACAAATCACTTACTATGGGTTAGGACTATACATTTAAAAATATAGCTTGTCTAATTGTAAAAGCAATTTGATGTTCAGACAGAATCATTCAATCTTCAAAACCCTTATTTTGTTATTTAATAGTCTTTGTCACATTATCAAGTAGAACATTATTATAACAATAAATTCCCCCAAACAAGCAAATCAACTTCCAAAGGACTATCAAAAACATCATTTCATTGAATATTTTAAAAATCCCCATGTGTAACAAGTGAAAAGCAAGTAAAGTCACAATTAACCGAAGTATAATCCTAAACCCTCTCTTCAGCAGAATTAATCCACCCTAAATTCTCTCTAGCAAATATTAGTCCAAAACATTTTTTAAGAGTCCTGGTTTACAAGGACATATACATTTTGTCTTAATAGATGGTACCAGAAACATGCATTTTCAATCTGCTAGGCAAAAATAAATGCACATTTTTTTTCAAAGTCCAAGGAAACTGAATTTATGTGCCTTACCTTTTACTTACATAACACAAATTATTATATTCTAATGAGCTTTTCTCAATGCTACTTAAAAATGGAATTCAAATGTTTTATTTTTTTTTCTCCACTACAATGAACTCTAGCAAGAAAACACAATTTATCAAATAATTTATTGAGTAACTGTATATGACAGGAACCTTCCTAGATTCTCAGAAAAGGTGAAAAATGTGATTTTAGATTGATAATAATAAAAATTATCATTTATCAAGCACTTCAGACAATGTTAAGTGTGATAATGGGGTATCTGAAGACATGTCAAGTAAGCAGAAGAGAAAGAAAATAGCTGCCTGTTTGCTGGTGATAGGGACAGGAGGTCTCGACTGGAGCAGAGCAGAGGAAATTCCCCACTGGGCCTTGCCCCACTATGTGGCCATGCTGTTTCACATTCTCAGCAGAACAGGTGAGGTCACCAGCAAACACGAAGACACAGGAAGCTCCCAAGCTGCTTTCCCACCATATATGGAACATGTGTACGGCTTGGATTGATACACTTAACCTAAGTGAGTCTGGAAGCCAATTTAGAATCTAGGTATTTTTACCTGGGGGATTTCTTTACTCATTTACTCATTCTTGTTATTCCTGAGACACACATACACACACAATGGCTAAACTCAAAATCTTATCAGAACCTAATAACCTATTTTCTGTGCTAATTCTGTTTCTGAGGACACCAAAATAACTAGATTGACAATCAGATTTTCTCACTATAGTGATAATCAAATGGAATATTCATTTATTATCTACTTGCCCACTCTGCAGTCAAGATTGCAACATATACTCTAACAGTACATTTGGACCTGTGATGAAATGGCCTTAATAATGACATTCACGAAGGTAGTGAAGTAGTGACACCAGTCTGAAATCTTGAAACATATTATTGAAAAAACATTCTCCCAGACTTGCACAACTTGTCTACTAACTGTATAGCATTTCTTTTATAAAAGCGACAATGCAACCATTTATTATAATTTACCTAAAAAGAATCCTATTTAATATGCTAAACTTTCAAAGGCAGTTTCTCTTTCAAAATAAAATTTTATCTTCAAAAATAAATAATTTAGTCCAGGCACAGCGGCTCACACCTGTAATCCCAGCACTTTGGGAGGCCGAGATGGGTGAATAATGAGGTCAGGAGTTCAAGACCAGCCTGGCCAAGATGGTGAAATCCCGTCTCTATTAAAAATACGAAAATTAGCTGGGCGTAGTGGCAGGTGCCTGTAATCCCAGCTAGTCAGGAAGCTGAGGCAAGAGAATCGCTTGAACCCAGGCAGCAGAGGTTGCAGTGAGCTGAGATCATGCCACTGCACTCCAGCCTGAGCGACAGAGTAAGATTCCCACTCAATAAATAAATAAATAAATACATAAATACATACATAAATAAATAAATTCAGCTTATAGGCAGTCAATGATTCTAAATGGGTCACTGGATTTAGACATAAGTGACACAAAAATTGGATGTGCTAAGCTTGACAGTTTTAAGAATTATTAGTCTGACATGCAGACCCTTCTATCATCTGAATTTCATAATTCAGCATTTCAGTCTCCTAGTTCTAGTAAATAGTAAGCTACTTTTTGGTATGGAACAATGATAAGTTTAAATGAAAAAAATGAATGGCATCTGTTATAATCAAGGACAACTGGCAGACACAGTATAGAGCAGATATTTTCAAATTTGTGGTCACCTTCTATATGTCTTTCCATGAGAAGTAGAAAGCATTCAGATACTTCAACAAATTTTGTCCCTAAAATTTTTTTTTCAGTGTAGGATCAATGTAGATTATTTTTAACAGTAGATCCCAGTTTTGCCAACAGAGTTTAAAAATGTTTAGTTGCATGTTAACACAGAAAAATAAAGTGAAAGTATTTTTAAAGTTAGGAATAAAGTAATGAAGCGATAGGGGAAAACCTATTTATTCATAATTTTGACAAATACTATTTGAGAGACTACTATATTCAAAGCATAGTTTTAGGCACTGGGAATTCACATGTAAGTCAGACAGAACCTACTTTTTAATGAAGGAGACATCCACAAAACAAATAATATAACTTATAATGATAAAGCTTTTTGTTCACTTATCCCATATTTGTTGAACATCTACTATGTGTCATAGATACTAGAGGGTTCTAGGCATTTTTCAGCGAATAAAACCAACAATCCCTGCCCTCACGAGGCATGAAAATTAATTTTATGAAGAAAATAAAGCAGGATGTGGTGGGACTAACAGACTTGATTTTTTTATGATGGAGGAAACAAAGAAAGCCCAAGGGAATGATCTGTTAATAGATAATAGAATGGTGGGAAAGAGTGAGACTTGGAGAATTGGGAGGATACAATTCCAGGCAGATAAAACAGCAATTTAAAAGGCTTTGAAACAGACAAGAGCTTGGAGGATTCTAAGAATAACAAAAGCCTTGTTGCTGGAAGAGAGGTGGCATGGAAGTGAGCGGTATAAGGTAAGATTTCAGGGAGATAAATGGGGACCAGCAAATGTAGAGCCTTCCAGACCAAGTAAAATGTCTGGATTTTGATCCCAGGATGATGGGAAGTCAATAGCAGGTCTGAAGCTGGTGAATGACGTGATCATTTACCTTTTAAAAACACCATTCTCAGGAATATATAGGCAATAAAGGGGGCACGCATGGAAACAGAGAGACAATTAAAAGGGCTATTGAATTAGAAAAAGAAAGAGGCATCAATGGCTTCTTTAACATCACACTTAGAAAAGAGTGCTGGTTTTGAATCTGGTTAGAAGTGGTTAGATTGATAGGTATTTTGAAGTTAGAAGACAAAAATATGTGCTGATGAGTTTGAGGTTGGTTGTTAGGGAAAGCAAAGATCTAAGAATGCCACCTAGGTTTTTGGTCTGATCAATTGGGTAAACTAAGATGCCATTTACAAAGACATAGAATAAGAGAGGAGTGGGCTATTGATCATGGAATGGGAAATCATAAGTGTATTTTTTTGGACATGTTAAATTAGAGATGCCTATTGTAACTGAGATGACAAAGAGGTCATGATATGTTCAAGTCCATAGCTTGTGTAAGAGTTTGGGGCTGGAGACAAATTTGGAAATCAATGGCATTGATATGAAATTCAAAGCTATAAAACTGAGAAAAATTCAGCTAAGGAGAGAGGCAGGAGGGAAAAGGTAAGAGAACCAAAGATTGAGTCATAGGCCTCCTTAGAATTTACAAGTGGAAAGAAGAAAAAGAGTTAGCAAACAATTTCAGTAGGGAGCATTTAGTGATGTGTACATAGGTTCTAAAGTAGGTGTTAGCCATGGAAGGAAAAGCAGAGGATCTGGATGGAAGCTCAGAGGGGAGAAAAAGCATGATCTAATGAAGGGAGCAAGGATTTCTCTATGGAAGGAAAACTGAATTCAAGACGGAGAGATGCTAGAATTGACACGGGAATGGTAAGGAACAATAGTGGAAGCAAGTTGTTACAGTAATCAAAGCACACAATCGTGATGGCTTGCTCCACGATGGTGGCAGGAGGAACTTGACAGATAAATTAGAGATCTGTCTGAGGAAAGAGTGTCCAGATTTAATGATGGTTTCATATTGGGAGTGAGGAGAGGGTGGAGTCAAACGTGAATTTTGCATTTTTAGAGTAATTGTAATGTGGATTATTATCCTATCTATTGTACTACTTTTTAAATATTCCATAATAATTATTACTACGAGTGTTAGGAAAAAAATTACCTACACCTTCAACTACCTTACAGGAAGTAATACTATTCTTTCCACATTTTAACAATATACTTGTATATAATTTTGCATGTGGCAATCCTAACACACATAAACATCTTGGGTTTATTTTTTCAATTTACATCAACTCATAAACATTTCTATGCTGCTTCATGCATCTATAATTATAATTTAAGTGAAAACACATTATTTCATACAGTAGAAATAATAGAGTTTACCACTTTTCCATTTTTGAATGCTGTGATTACCTTTAGTTTCTAAGCACTGAAGCCAGCAATGCATGCCCATGAACACGAATGGACATTTTCTATTTTTGCATTATATTTACAGAATATGTTTCAAGATGTTGTAAACAAACAAATATTACCAATTGCTCTCCAAAACTGTTTTGCCAGTAAGTAATTCTCTCAAGAATATACCAGTGTTCCAAGTTCACCACAATCACAATAACATTAAATATTTTTCTTAAAGCCATCTTCGGATATAATATGCATGAGTTTTTATTTTATTGTTATTTTAAATAGTATGTTTCACTTCTAGCATGATCATTTAGTTTATTAAATGCTCTCTTTATTTGCTAAGCATTTATTTTTTAAATTTACTTTTTACTTTTGATTGTTATGTATATATCATAGTTGTACATATTTATTGGATACATGATGTGATATTTTGATACACACGTGGAATGCGTAATGGTCAAACTGACGTAATTGGAATATCCATGACCTCAAGCACTTAGAATTTCTTTGAATTAAGAACATTCCACTCTTTTAGTTATTTTGAAATAAAGAATAAATTAATGGTTATATTAAGCCCTTTAACTCATTTAAAATGTGCATTTCCTCAGCCAGTTATATGGACTTTTTATATAATAAAGTAATTAATCATAATGAGTTCCCCTGAAGAACGTTCATGTGATTAAAAAAATAAATAAATAAAACAGAATATGGAACGATAAGATGAAAGTTTCTGTCTTGGTTCAGCATTTACTAGTTAGATTTGAATCCTGGTTCTCTGGTTAATGAATTGTGCTTTTGAGCTGACTTGGGTTTAATTCTTTCCTTTCTCTGAATCTGGAAAGGTAAATCATAATATTTTATATTATTGGCTTTTGGATTTAAATAAGTTAACACAGGTGTACATGCCTTATTAAGTGAAAACTCATATACATTTTTAGAAATGTTATTAAAACTAACAGGAATTTTGGGCATTTCAGTTGAGCACTTGGGAGGCAAGCAGTGCAATTCTTACATCATGGAAGCCATAACAGGCAGAGGCTGCCCCTTCTGGTATAAATACCAGGTCAGTCTTTTTTTAAGTGAGGAATAAAATTCATGAAATATTGATGCCATTAAATAAGTATACATAAATATATTTAATTTTAATTGTTGACTTAGCCACCTGGAGAAAAAATATCAAAAATAAAAATTATGAAATTTAGAAATTAGATGAGAATTCCCTGAAATGTGTGATACATATCTTAGATTTTCATATAGTATAATGTAAGAGAGAGAGGAAAATGTAAAATGTTTCTAGCACTAAGTCATCTAGTATGTAAAAGATACTTAGGATTTTTGATGGCATTTTAATAATGAAAAGTAACTACATAGTAATTTTTTATGCTAGATTAATAACACTAATGAGCAAATTGGACCTTCATGACTATAATTATTTTTTTAAATTATAATCTGAAAGATGTTGGATTTCACAGTTACTTAAGTTATTAATAAAAAAGTTATTAATAAAGTTATTATTATAAAACTTATTATTATATAAACTTAACTTATATAAACTTATTATATAAACTTATAATATATAAACTTTATATATAATATAATATATAAACTTTATATATAATATATAAACTTATAATATATAAAGTTATATATAAAGTATATATATAATATAAGTTTATATTATATATATAATATATAAAGTTTATATAATATATAAACTTATTATATAAACTTATTATTATATAAACTTATTATTATCCATAAGTTATTAATAAAAAATAAGAGTTTCTAACTCAGCTGACAGTAACATAACATAATATTATATTTTATAGAAAGAATAAATATTTCTTCACTAATAATTTTTACAATGCATGTACTCACGTTAGTTCTTAAATATTTGAAACATTTTAAAATTACAGAACATAAACTCAAAACTCAAATTAATTAATAGTGTTGTAATTATTATTTTCTTCTTTCTTAAGTGTGATATCTCCCTTTTCCCAAGTATTTGTTAAACTCAGATGCTGAATTTATCAAAACTATAAGCTAAGAAATGCCTTTAGCCAAAGCACAGAATAATACTTTTCTGATGGTTTTACTTCCACTACGTCTCCTCTGCTTTGAAGTCTTTTTTCTTTTGTTCCTCCCTTACACAAAGAATAATTCTAAACTCTGTCATGGCCAGGAAAATGTTTATAGTTACTATTGTCACCTTAAAATTTTCTAGTTACTATTATAACTTTGATAATTTAAAAACAATTAAGAAAATATAAACTATTTTCACCTCTGTTTTTCATTTAAATATAGATATTAGGTACACAATGGGACAAATAAATTCATCTAATTTATTTGATAGATGCTACTCAAGGGCTGTATTTTGCTACGATCTTGGAAATCTTATCTGACAAATTTAAACTAAGAGCCAGTTTTGCAGCAGTGACTTTCATGGTTTGCACCTGTATTGAGAATATCATATTTCTTGTGGATTATTTAGAGCTTCATCTTCCTGTAAAACTTTTCCATCCTCTGAAATTTACATGATCCCTAATTTCTCTTAACCATGTGTTTCTGTCTCAGTATACGTATCACACATGTGTGCTCTTGGAGTCTGCACTTGTAGTGGTACAAAGTTAAACAGCAAAACCAAAATCACTAGATGAAATAAATGTTTCTGCTCACTGTTAATCATGAGTTCAGAATGAAAATGGTTAAAAGATAAATATATCATCTTCTTTGACAAAATCTGCTGTAAAAACAAAACAAACAAACAAACAAACAAAAAACCTATTTCAGGTAATGACATCACTCTCCACTCAGTATTCTGGAACCCAGGTATCATCTTTCCCTCCTTCCCCTCCCTGTCATTCATATAGCCAAAGTATTCCTTAAAATCTCGTTCTCTTTCTCTTTGCCTTCTACCACTCTTCTAGTTGAATTCCAATCACAACTCATCAGCACTAGTGAAACAGACCCCTAAGGTGTTATCCTGTCCTTATCTTGTCCATCTCAAATCCATATTACCGACAAACAGATTTATATAGTTTGGATTCTTTTATTTTAAAGTATTAAATACTTCAAGGTTATAGAAAACCAAAAAATATTGCAATCACCTGTGTACTTATCACTCAGACATTGTGTTTTATGGCTTCAGGTCATTTGAAGTCATGGCTACTGCTTATGAAACACTTCTATGCCAGTGTTAGAAGTGTTACTATTTTCATGACAAAGGTGCTTTTGCACTTTTCTTATTCCTACATTAGTCTGCTTGGGCTGCTATAACAAAATACCATAGAATGGATGGTTTAAACAATGGACATTTATTTCCTCACAGTTCTGGAGACTTAGAGCCCAAGATCAGGGTGTAAGCATGGTTGGGTTTTGGTGAGGTCTCTCTTCTTAGCTTGCATATGGCTGCCTTCTCACTGTGTCCTCACATGACGGAGGAGACAGAGAGAGCACGAGAGAGAGAGCGCCCCTGTTGGCCTTGAAGATAGAAGGCCCTATCTTCAAGCACGCATATAAGCCCAATTTTCTCCTAAAGATCCTGTCTTCAAATAGTATCAGATTTGTGGTTAGGACTTCAACGTACAAGCTATGGGGTGGGTGGTAAAGACATAATTCAGTCTATAACAATTCCTATTTTAGAGAAATAGGAAACTGAGATACGGAATACTTTAGGAAAAATGATATAGACAGAGAGGTTAAATAGTCTAAAAGTAATAAATGGTAGAACTGGATTTTGAACTCAGTGACTCTATCTCGTAAGTTTACATTCTTAGCCACCATGGTATTCCCTCATCTAGAAAAATACAGTATCACAACTATTACCAAAGTTAAAGATTTTTTTTTTCCTTTTCCAGAGGCAAGCACTATTTTGAAGCTCATGTTCATTTTCCTTTTATTCTCATTGTATATTTATGTATACACACAGATACGTATACACACATAAACATACATGTGTATATATAGTATAGATATGAATATGTGTATATAGTATAGATATACACATACGAACATATTATCAATATTTTTATTACATACGTCTATAACATTTTTCAGTATATATACTGAATATTTTTTTTTTTTTTTGAGATACAGTCTCACTCTGTTGCCCAGGCTGGAGTGCAGTGGTACAATCTCGGCTCACTGAAACCTCCACCTCCCAGGTTCAAGTGATTTTCCTGCCTCAGTCTCTTGAGTAGCTAGGATTATGTGGGTGCACCACCATGCCTAGCTTTTTTTTTTTTTTTTTTTTTGTATTTTTAGTAGAGATGGGGTTGCCCCATGTTGGCCAGGCTGGTTTTGAACTCCTGACCACAAGTGAACTGCCTGCCTCGGCCTCCCAGAGTGCTAGGATTACAGGCATGAGCCACCATGCCCGGGCTATCATTTTTTTAATTGACATATGTGGAATCAAATTGTATATATATTTACTACCCCTTTTCTCATTTAATATCTTGTTTTCAGCCTATCCTTATTGACAATTATTTACCTCATCTACTTCATCAACCTTTCTCATGCTCACCATTTTGTAATTTCCTCCATACCCAGCTTACGTTCCATGACCCAGCATTGTGATCACTCCCTCTCATATGTGCTCAACCTCCTTGCCCTTCTCCTGTCCCATCATACTTGCCTGTCATAATCACAAAACTGATTCCATCCATCTGTCAATCTATTCTGTATATATCCCTGTACAAATGAACAGAGCTAGAAAAGATCATATATCTCAGTTTCTGTTATCATATTAATCTTATATATAAGCTGAGATACAACTATATCTATGACTATGTAATGTCAAGTGGACCCTTACTTATAGCTTAAGATAATGTTAGAGTTCCATACTCCATTGATTCTTCCATGTTATTCTATGACTGCTTACTATCCCCCCTCTCTTCTCAATGCTCCATTGTCCTAATTCTCAGCTAGTGATGTTGCTTCCTGTTCCTCTGAGAAAATGAAAGCAATTTACAAAAGAGGTTGCACACAGTTCTATGATAGCATCTGCCCACATACCTGCAACTGTGCCAGAAACACTACTCCACCTCCTCTTCTCTTAAACAAATTAAATGCCTGTGTTTCTACCCAAGTCCAACCTCTTGCCCCATATACAAAGTTTCAAACTAGGGCATTGCTGTAGCAATTCTTCCTCTCTCTTTTGCCTTTTCAATTTTCCTTCCACTGATCATTTCATCAATACAAACATTCTGTAACTTAAAAGAAACCCAAAAATACAAACCCCTCTTGAGCCCACATTATTTTTCATTCACTACCTTATTAATATGTTTACTGTTGTAACAAAATGATCTGATTTCTTTTCACTTTTTTTTTTGGACTCACACTGAACCAGGTTTTCATACATAATACTCTCGCTCAATTCAGTTCCTCTCAATGTCTACAATGACTTCACATTTATACATTCAAAGGTCAATCCTCAGCTCTCTTCTTGTTTAACTTAAGTTTTAGGACAGTTGAGGACTCTCTCCTTTTGGAAGTACTTGGATTATGTGGATTCTGGGATAGCATATTTTCCTGGTTTTATTCCCATTTTATGACTGCTCCTCAGTCTCTTCCTAGTCACTTTTCATCTGATTCTGAAATGTTAGAGTGTCCCCCAGGTCAATTCTACCTATATTCATTCCTTTGGGAGACTTCTACAGTTAAAACTATATGGGTTTAAACCATATGGCTAAATATTATAGGTAGATACATGGTATATACATTGATAGCTTGAAATGCATACACTCAGTCTGGATCTATCCCTTGAGCCCAGGTTTATAGCCCCACCTAATTCAAATATCCACTTGGACTTATTATAAACTTTATAAAGTTAACATGCCCAAATGCAGTCTGATACTTAATTTTTCACCAAAAACTGCTACTTCAAGGCTCTAGGTATGTTCCATCTTCCAACTGTTCAGGTCTCAATGTCCTAAACTCTTAGACATCTGTCTTTATTTCTCCCCCAACAACCAATCCATCAGCAGATGCTGATGGCTCTAGCATCAAACTACAATGAAATCTCCTCTAACAGGGTAAGTTGTATCCCAAAGTATAAAATGGGAGTGCCTATTATTGTGAAGCTAATGACAATAATATGTTTTAGTCAGCCTCTATTGCCAGAAGAAGCCCAAAGTCAAGGAGGTGAAACTTGCACAGTCCTGAATTTACCCTTGACCACAAAAGTTACAAATGATCAGGAGGTTGTTGCTTTCTCAGTCACATCCTTCCTCCTGACCCCAAGTTTGCCACTTTTGAATTCTAAATAATTCTGCTCCTGGGGTTTTATTGATACATCCAGAATCTGCCTGCTTTTTGCCTTCCCACTACCACCACCTAAATTCAAGCCACAGTCTCTCACAATCTCTCTGCCTCCTATCTCCCAAATTCCACTCTTGTCCCTCCTCCTCTATTCTCAACAGAGTAGACAGAATCATCCTTTTAACTTCAAGTAACCAGATACTCTTTTCCCAAAACCTTTTCACTCTGAGAAAAGGCCAAGTCCTTGATTTAGACTACATGAAACTGCGTTCTGAATAATAGATGGCACAGCAATCCCACCCTGACCCTCAGTTCCCTCACCACCGTCACTTGTCCTCACTCCACTCTAGCAATATCCTAGCTCCTGTGCTATTTCTCAGATCTTATAAGGGCTCCTTGTCTTTACTAGTCCCTTGACATAGCATGATCTTTCCCCCAAATATGCACACAACTGGTTCCTTCAATCTCCTTTAGGTTTTTGCTTAAATGTCGCCTTTTCAGTGTCGCTTTCTCTAACCACCCTCTTTAAAATTACAGTCAGCTGAACACTAGTCTCCATTGTCCTCCCTTATTTTGCCTTACTCCAAAGAACACTGTATCATCTAGTAAGGTTTATATTTTAGTAATTAATTTCCCTCTTCCCCACTAAAAGGTAAGCTCAATGAAGTGAGTAATATTTATTAATTTTCTTCACTTCATTATTCCTAGTATGTAAAACAGATTTTCAAGTATCATATTAGAAGCTCAAGAGACTTTTATCAAATGCAGAAATTTAATTGACCTGCTATGTAGTATCCCATCATATGACTATGTCCCAATATATTTATATATTTTCCCTTCTTGGACTATATCTAACGAGTCACTTTTTTTTCCTGTGATTAACAATGGAAATGCATATACTCCTCCTTGTATGGTAGTGCTCATGTGTGAGAATTGCTGTAGAGCATATACCAATAACTGAGACATCTGGGTATTAGAGCAAGTACATTTTTAGCTTTGCTAGACATACATCCTGAAATCACATCAACAAACACTCTTCACTTATTTCTACCAATTTCCACTCATCCCTGCTGTGTATGAATATTTTGGTTTCCTTGCCAACATTGGGTTGCCATCTCTTAAAATGATTGCAGGCATTATGACTATGAAATGATCTCATTTCTGGCCCGGCGCGGTGGCTCAAGCCTGTAATCCTGGCACTTTGGGAGGCCGAGACGGGCGGATCACGAGGTCGGGAGATCGAGACCATCCTGGCAAACATGGTGAAACCCCGTCTCTACTAAAAAATACAAAAAACTAGCCGGGCGCAGTGGCAGGCGCCTGTAGTCCCAGCTACTCAGGAGGCTGAGGCAGGAGAATGGCATAAACCCGGGAGGTGGAGCTTGCAGTGAGCTGAGATCCGGCCACTGCACTCCAGACTGGGCGACAGAGCGAGACTTCGTCTCAAAAAAAAAAAGAAAAAAAAGAAAAAAAAAAAAAAAAAAAAAAGTAACTAATTTCTTTATTTTATTTAAATTATTCTCCAAAGTGGTTGATCATTTTCATATATTTTAGATCATGCAAATTGCCTGTTTTGTGTATTCTATGTTCACATCCTTGGCCCTCATTTTCATTGTTACTTTCCATTTTATTTTTATAGGATTTGAAAAATATAGATTGCAAATGCAATTATACAGTTAGTTCTTTTTTCTTTTAATATTTTTAATTTTTTTAATCTTAATCTTTAAATATTATACTTTGAAGTACTCTAAATTTTTGGCCATATTCTTTATGATTTATATTTATCAAGAGCCTTGTTTGACCTTTCACTTCTCACACATCTTAAATCATTACTTGTATTTTTACACGAAAATATTACAATTTTTATGAAAAGAGAAAAAAACTTATGAAGTAAAAGACAAATTTTTTCAACATAGTCTATGTCATATTTCAGCATTTTGTTGTTGACTTGTAATGCACCCTAAAACAGTTATCAAGTTTCTGCATGCAGTGAGTCTGCTGCTGAACTTTCCAGTCTTGGTCTATGTTTCTCTTTCTGTGCCAATGTCTATTTTGTTTGTATTACTACTGCTTCATCATCATAATTGATACCCAGTGAAGTAATGTTAAAATGTCTGCAATTTGAGGACACACACTTTTTCATATATATTTTAGTGATTTGTCAGAAAGTTACATAAATGTCCTGCTGAAAATTGTCATTAGAATTGATTAAATCCAATTAAATTTTGATTATCTGCATACCCTTATGATTTTGATTTCTTCAACTGTTATTATATGCCATTCTACTTATTCCAGTCTTCTTTTATGACTTTTAATACATTTAAATAATTTCTCCACATATCTCTTGCACATCTTTTATTAATTTTTTGTACTTTATAGTCAATGAGTTTTGTAAATACAATTCTAATTACTTATTTCTAATATATAGGATGCCTACTGATTTTTTAATGTAATCTTATTTCAGCAATCTTGATGAACTCTCTTCTTTTATATTTTTTAGATATTATTATATCCCCCTTGTATCCACTACTATTGATAAAATTACATTGTCTGATAATGCTTTTTTCTTTTCTATCCAATTTCCTCATTTCTTATTCTTGACTAATTTTGTTATATCATTCTTATATGCCTAGAATAACATTTTCAATATCATGACTTTCTAAATGCTGTTACATTCCATTTATTATCTTTTATTATTTTAAAAACTATGTTTATTTAATGAAAACAGACTAAAATTTTGTTTTTGTTTCAGGAAGTTGCATAGTGTCTTTGCCCAGAGACCAAACTTACCTCTGCCATATTACTTTAAATTTAGATTTGTGTTTTTAAAGTGAATGTGTGTGTGTGTCTGTATTCAAACACAAACTACTTGATCTTTCATTTCTTCTATGGCAGACAATTAATTGACACTCAATATCCATTCTCCCATCTTTATAGTAATAATATATATGGGTCTAGTACCATAAAATATATATGTGTATGAATATATATAGTACATATTATATATATGTACTAAAATGTTCATACACAAAAACACATAAATATATACACACACACACACACACACACACACACACACAGAGGTATCTAGAATAAAGAATACATATTTTTTCAGATTCTCTTACAGATGAGTATGCACAAGTGACTAAATCCTGGCCAAAGGAAAGTGGAAGTAATGTGTGCATCTCCTAGGAAGTGTAGGTATGTGTCTTACCTTACCTGCCTTTCTTCTCCTTGTGAACTTTAACGGTCATTTTATCTGTTTGTTCTCTAATTACTTAGAGAGCAGTGCTGTAATTCCTAACTTATCGGATTAGTTCATTTCCCCCTTAAGTACCATCAGTTTCTGGGTTATATACATGATGCTTTGCTCTAGATACATACACATTTTCGAATTATTATGGTGTGATGAGTTGACACTTAACATTATGCAGTTAATATACTACAAGGCTACAGTAACCAAAACAGCATGGTACTGGTACCAAAACAGAGATATAGACCAATGGAACAGAACGGAGTCCTCAGAAATAATGCCACACATCTACAACCATCTGATATTTGACAAACCTGACAAAAACAAGAAATGGGGAAAGGATTCCCTATTTAATAAATGGTGCTGGGAAAATTGGCTAGCCATAAGTAGAAAGCTGAAACTGGATCCTTTCCTTACGCCTTATACGAAGATTAATTCAAGATGGATTAGAGACTTAAATGTTAGACCTAATACCATAAAAACCCTAGAAGAAAATCTAGGTAGTACCATTCAGGACATAGGCATGGGCAAGGACTTCATGTCTAAAACACCAAAAGCAACGGCAGCAAAAGCCAAAATTGACAAATGGGATCTCATTAAACTAAAGAGCTTCTGCACAGCAAAAGAAACTACCATCAGAGTGAACAGGCAACCTACAGAATGGGAGAAAATTTTTGCAATCTACTCATCTGACAAAGGGCTCATTTCCAGAATCTACAAAGAACTCAAACAAATATACAAGAAAAAAACAAACAACCCCATCAAAAAGTGGGCAAAGGATATGAACAGACATTTCTCAAAAGAAGTCATTCATACAGCCAACAGACACATGAAAAAATGCTCATCATCACTGGCCATCAGAGAAATGCAAATCAAAACCACAATGAGATACCATCTCACACTAGTTAGAATGGCAATCATTAAAAAATCAGGAAACAACAGGTGTTGGAGAGGATGTGGAGAAATAGGAACACTTTTACACTGTTGGTGGGATTGTAAACTAGTTCAACCATTATGGAAAACAGTATGGCAATTCCTCAAAGATCTAGAACTAGATGTACCATATGACCCAGCCATCCCACTACTGGGTATATACCCAAAGGATTATAAATTATTCTACTACAAAGACACATGCACACGTATGTTTATTGCGGCACTATTCATAATAGCAAAGACTTGGAATCAACCCAAATGTCCATCAGTGACAGACTGGATTAAGAAAATGTGGCACATATACACCATGGAATACTATGCAGCCATAAAAAAGGATGAGTTTGCGTCCTTTGTAGGGACATGGATGCAGCTGGAAACCATCATTCTTAGCAAACTATCACAAGAAGAGAAAACCAAACACCGCATGTTCTCACTCATAGGTGGGAACTGAACAATGAGCTCACTTGGACTCGGGAAGGGGAACATCACACAATGGGGCCTATCATGGGGAGGGGGGAGGGATTGCATAGGGGAGTTATACCTGATATAAATGATGAATTGATGGGTGCTGACGAGTTGATGGGTGCAACACACCAACATGGCACATATATACATATGTAACAAACCTGCACGTTATGCACATGTACCCTAGAACTTAAAGTATAATAATAAAAAAAAAAAATTATGCAGTTAAGTGAAAGTTGCAAGTTGATACACTATAATGACATTTAGCATCATGAAACAACCCTCTTTATATCTGGTAATAGTCCTGTATTGAAATCTATTTGGTGTTCTATTAACATAGCTGTATTTACCTTCATAAGCTCAGTATTTGCAAGGTATATCATTTTCCATCTTTTTATTGTCCTTTGTGCGTCTTTATATATAAAACTCACTTCATGTGAATGGCACATAGTTGGGTCTTCTCTAGATTTTTTAGATTTTTATATGCAGTGTGATCCTGCCATCCAATTTAATTATTGATTTGTTTGAGTTTTATTCTATAATATGCCTACTTGTCCCCTATTTTCTTTATTCTTTTATTTCCCCTTTCCTGTGTTCTTCAGGTTTATAAATTATTTTTTAGGATTTCATTTTTTTTGTCTTCTCTTTGATTTTTAGCACACATTTCCTCTCTTTACCGTGTTTGTGTGTGTGTGTGTGTGTGTGTGTGTGTGTGTGTGTGTGTGTATGTGGTATGGTCCATTTTTTAGTTAGATTGGGTCAGGCTGCTCTCCTTGGCAGCATTTGCTCTAGTGGTACCCAGGAATATGCGCGCCTTCTGTCTTGTAACATTGCTATTTTTAACATAAGATCATACAGGACATTTTATGGCCTGGCTTGGAGTTGGCAAACTCCTTCCCCATATGTCATTTCCAAAGACATATGTCCCAATATAACTGAGCAGGAGGCTAAGAAAGGCTAAGTAAAGTTTAGATAAGGTAGGAAAGAAAGAAGAAACTGAAGAAAGAACAAAAGATTGAAAGAATGAAAAAACAAAAGAGGAAGGAAGGGAGGAAGGGAGGGAGGGAGAGAGACAAGAGGGAGGGAGGGAAAATATACCAGGTAAAGACAACAGCATGAGCAATAAACAGTAGACAATAATGTGGTATTGGCTGAGCATATATATTATTAGTGGCAACTAGTGTTGAGTTGATAGGGTATAGCCAGATTATAAAGGTTTTCAAATTCAGTCAGAAATACTGGAACTTAGCTAATCTACCTGATTCCAGTATTTCTGGAATCAGGTAGATTACATAGTTCACAGCTATCTACTCCCTTACCTGTTAACAAGATCATCTTCAGACCCTGTCATAAGTGACTTGCCATGCCCTCCAGCAGGCAGAGTGTACTTCCCTGACCCCTGTATGCCATGACCATGTGATTTTCACTGGTCAACGTAATCTGAGGAATTGTAACATGTGCCACCCCCACACAGAGGTTTAAATTTGATTGTATGACTGTGTTGGGCTTCTTGAGCCTCTAACATCTGTCATGAGCAAATCACTCTCCCATTAGACCTTCTTCCTCATTCTGGGTCCTGGAATAAGAAGCCACTGGCAGAAGGTCATCACAATCCAGGGCAGAGTTGCAGCCAGTCTTTAAAGCACATGCAATGAGGGTGATAAATAAGTGCTAATGTTTTGGGCAGAAGCTTATTGGTATAGTAAATACAAAATATAGTTTCTAATTTAGGACGGAGCAGATAGATAGCAGAACATAATTAGCAGTGGCATAGTATTGTAAATTAGTACATGGGCTTCAGAAACAGATAGCTGTTAATACTACCATTCTATTCTCCCACCTACCATTTAGCTAATCACAGTCTTAGGTTTTGTGTGTGTAAAATTGGTGTAATAGTCTGTATTCCATAGGGTTTTAATGAAATATAAAATATATGGAGGCACAGTTCTTAGTACTTAAAATGTGTATAAAAGTTGTTGCTGCTAACATATAAAAATTACAGATATGTATTAAGCCAGGTTCCTGATCCATGCCATATGCTTGAGCCTGAAATGTGGCCTGATAGAAAGCTTGCAAGTATACCCATCCTAAAGATGGGGTTTACAATGCTAACACTTTGCCACTTAGCCATTCTGGCTTCTTTTTGCAAACTGTTTAAGTCTTAGTTTCCTTGCCTCCAAAATGGAAGAAAATCATACCTACTTCTCATACGTATAAGACATCATGTGAATCAAATGCACAAAAATCCTATTTATTTCAGGGCAAGGAATACAGTAGATGCTCCAAAGTGCATTTGCCATTATGAAGAAAGTCACAGGGGAACAAAATATAGGAATTAAAACACCTGATGAGAGTCATTCTTGGGATGCAGAGATCTCAACTGGAAAATTGGGATGTTACTTCAAAAATATTTTATGCGTTGACTAATTTATGATCAGGAGGCACTTTAAAACACCAGGCATTCAGCTTCATAATAGCATATTAATAGCAATAAAAACTAGCATGCTATGCAAATTCTAAATCTAAAACACATTCTATATAAACTCCCTTGGCAGATGCATTCGGTCCTCATAGAATCATTCATTTTCCATCTTAAGATGCAGTTCAGTGTCACTCTGGGTTATCACATGGCTATTTTATTCTACACCAGGGGAGACCATTTGAGTCATATGAAATGATCCCTCTGTGAAGTTACTATATGTTTCTTAGTTAAACTGGTAGGCCTGGAAAGGTTTAATTAGCAACATCAAAGCATTTTGAAGATCTTCAGATAGACATTTATAAGAACATTGACTTGTACTATGATTTTTGAAATTTATATTTTTACTTATTAAAGGTATATGAACCTTCCCTTTTTGAGAAAATTCTGTTTTTAGTCACCTAGAGAGGAAAGTGAAGATGGGTATCTCTGAAGGAAAACAATATTCTAAGGCCATCATGTCCTGTTTGTTATTTTAATGTGTATATATTTTTATACAGATAAGACATAAACATGTTACAATAAAGGTTATTAAAAGGTAAATATAAATGTGAAATAATATACATCTGTTTGTTTATAAAGGCACAAAGGCTGAGAGTGAAAGTTTTGTGGACAGAGACAGTAAGGGTGCGAAAAGAAAGAGACAACCAACATTGAAACCAAAAACTGCATTAAAAAAAAAAACTCTGAATGTGGGATATGATAGTTGATATATTAAATTAAATATATACTTACATATTAATAGAAACATATTAGAAAAATAGTTTTATATCTATTGATTTGTACTATCATATGTCATTCAAAAAATATGAAACCAAATCAGATGTATAGAGTATGATTCCACTTAGGTGTAAACAAAATAAAGAATAGTAATAATATCTTATCTATATGAGTATTTATACTGGCATACATCTGTAGGAATGAGGGAATATATGCACACCATCCTTTGAAAAGTGGCTTGGGTATATGAGGATGTGTAAAGATAGAGGGCAAATAGGAGATAACCAGCCTTTTTCATCGTTTTTTTATGTTGCTTTGTTTGCAACAACTAGGTGCAGATTCAATTTGTGGTATGTAAAATACCAAATGATAAAATATTTAAAATATTCCAGTATTTGCCTTCTTAATAAAGCCTTCTCTTCATCAATGAGCCCCCTTCAACAACTACCCTATTCTTTAATCTTCTGCACAATCAACATTTTCAAACGGTGTTTCTGTATGTGCTGCTTCCATTCATATTCCTGATCCTTTCACTCGTTGCTCTCTCCATTCACTTTTGTAAAATTCTCTTTTCTAATGTCACCAATAATCATTATCTGCTGATTCCAGGAGGCTGTTTGTAGACTTCCTCTGTCATTTAGACAACTGGCCACTTCCATCTTCCTAGAACTTGCTCTTCTGTTGGTTTCTATGGTTCTAGTAATTTTGTCTTTCTTTTATCTCTTAGCTTGGCTTTCCTTACAACCTCTTTTTCCTCCCACTTGACCCTAAGTCTGATGTTGTTCCAGGGCTTAGTTCCAGTCTCAGTTCTTTTTTGTTCTAATTCTACATTCTCTCTTTAGAGAATCCTATCCATCTTGTAAATATAATTCATATTCCAGTGATTCTAAAAATTAAATTTACAGTCCAGATTGTTTATCTGACATACATATATGTATGTATATATAAGATGTAAATGTGCATATGTCTATATGTATACATATACTATACAGACATATATAGTATAAATATATGTACTCTGTGGGAGAAGATACCTGATCCATCCATATTCCTGAGTCATTCTTGTGTCAGAAACTTGGGACCATTCTTGCTATATTTTTTTCTTATCTCTTATCACTCATCATCAAGGTGAAAACTTTCCAATAAATATAAAACTACATGCTATTATTATAAAATAGCTAAAATAATCATGGTATTTATGCAATAGGCATAATGCCATAAACATTCCCTGCATTATTTTGTGTGTTGCTTTTAACAATGTAATGAGATAAGCACTAGTATCACCATAATTTTACAAATGAGAAAATGAAGTCTTAGAAAGATGAAGTTAGTTGACCAAGGTTAGAACCCATATTGTGTTATTATAATTCTATTGTCCACCTCTCTTGAGGAATTTTCTGCAGCGGTAGGAAAAATTCAAAACTTATTTCCCTGGAAAGGCTCTGCGTGATCTGTTCTTTCTGTGTCCGTTTTTCTCCCTTTTCCATGATCACTATATTCTGGGTCTAGTAGAGGCAGTTCAGTTCTTTGAAAACTCCAGACCCTGTCTTCTCAGGGCCTTTGTGCACGTGATTTTCTCTGTCTGCATCACTTTTTTCCATTCTTCATCTGGCTAACTTAAATGCAGATTATATACTTGCATTATGTATGTTTTATAGGGCATAATTTATACATGTTTTTGTCTGTTCATTTTTAAATGTAATCTTAATGAGAACAAGAACCCTTTGTTTTTTTAATTTTTGAACTGCCAAGATCAAACACGTTTCTTGGCTTCTCTGCCAGCCACAATCACCTCACAGATAAAATTGTCCACCAGAATATCTCAGAACAACCAAAGCAGTATTCTCTTAGAACTTTTCTTTCCCTTCTGTGATACTGATTCATACACCTGAGTGTGTAAAGTTTCTCTCATAGAAAGAATATGATATAAGAACATTCTTTATGGTCAGTTTATGATACTGCAGGGCCTGCCACGAATAGTTATCTGTAAAATGCTGATTCTTGAACAGGACTATTAAATGGATTCAATAAGTTGATATTTGTAAAATTCATTTCAGTATCTTTGCAATTTGTGATATTTATTCACTATTTTCCCCGAGGGCCTTAGTGTCTTTATGCATGGAATAGTGGAGTTTGCAGGGGAAATCACGGCTGCACTGGTTACCAGATGTGCAATCCTGGAAAAACCTTTCCCTTTTCTAAACCTTTGTTGCTCTCTTTAAAATGTTTGTGATAGTAACATCTAACTCTCCAGGCTTAACGAACCAAGGAGACAGTTTGTGTCAAAGTGCTTCAGGGAGGCAAAAAGGTCATGAAATAGTAAATGTTATTATTTATCGACATATCATTAGAAAAATATTATGATGTAATTAACACTAAAGAACATAAATAACTGAGAAAGTTTAAGAATGTTTCCATAGGTACATGTATTTAGTAGTAATAAAAACCAATTCTTGTTCTATCGCACACTAGGTTGGAGGGATGTTAATACTGTTAACATATTATTTGACAAGAAACTCTAAAGTTAAATATATCTGGGCTACAAATTCTATAAAATACTTATCTTTTGCTCCCAATTATGCTTATTCTGAAGATAAAAAATGAACAAAAATGATTATTGATCTTATAGAGCTTGCATGCTCATGTAAGAGACAAAAGACTAGAAAGCCAACAAACAAAAGTAATTACAGCTTGTGATAAGAGTGCATAAATAAAGTGCTTTGGCAGCAAATAACCAAGGACTGTGGGCTACTTCAGATGAGGTGGTAGGAAAGAGGTTTCTGAGATGACAGATGAACCAAGGCCCAAAGACTGTAAAGGAAGTGGTCATATGTGGAACCAAGTGAAGCTTGTTTGAGATGGATGGAACAGCAACAACAAGCGAAAGCAACCTGAGGGAGAAAAAGCCTGAGTCTTCTAGGGGCATGAGAAGATCAATGTGGCTGAAGCATGGTGAACCAATGGGGAGAGGAAAAGAGCTTAGGTGTAAGGGATGGATAAGGCCAAATGTATATTCTAGGCTTAGAAAATCCAGGTAAGGCACTTGAAGTTTATTAAACAATTCAATGGAAACAACTATATGGATAAACCTTAAAAAATATTGTGCCCAAAATAAAAATCCTTAAATACATAAAACATAAACACTACTATAAAAATCCTAGAACAGGCAAAACTGATGGAAAAAATATCATGTCAGCGATTACCTCTGATGGAGTAGGGATGGAATGTTTGTGAAGAGACAAAAATGACTCTTTAGAGTGATGTTCTGTTTCTTGACAGAGGATTGGGTTATATAGACCTATGCAAGTCTAACTCATTGAATGCACACTTCAAAGTTGTTCATTTCCTTACATGTAAAATACACCTCAAAGGAAGAAAAAAAAAATCCTAAGCAAATGTTGAATTGCATGCATGGTATTTGGGAATATACGTATGTATGCCTGCAACTTACTTGAAATATAAAAGAAGAAAGAAGGCCATGGAATGGTGGGTAGCTAAAAGTTTGGGAAGATACATAATAAACCAACTAAGATAAAATGTTATTGGTATAATCTAGATGGTGGTTATATGGGGATTCTTTATAAAATTATTTCAACTTTTCTGAATGTTTAACATTTTTCATTAGAAAAGGAAGAGACATGAAGAATACAGTGGAAAATAACTGAAAGTAAAAATTTCTAGACTGAAGGACTTCTAGAGCTCTTCAAAAATGAACATGAATTTTGAGTCTTTCTTGGGAGATGCAGTCATCCAATTGCTAAATATTTATTTGAACAGCAACTATACTTTCTGTTACTGAGAAGCTTTAAATTTGTTGAAGAACTATTTATAAGAGAGATAAGCATGCTTATGAAGAATTATAAAGCACTATTATAAATTATAAAGCACGATTTATTATGTCATACAACTTTATAAGGTTATAGACCATATTATGGCACCGGAAATACAACATTTGGATATAGGCATAGTGCTCCAATCACAGTAATGTAAGGAGCCACCAGCCATGAACACAGAGGTGGTGATTTTCTCCGCTCACGCTTGTGTGTCAGACATCCCTGTTGGGGTGATTTCCTTGTTTCTCCAAAGTTGCAACGAACTAGTATCTTCGAAAAACGAATTCCCAAAGGTTGCATACGAAGTGCAATAAAGGTTATTCAGATGAAGACAGACTTACGTGAAGTGAAAAGCAATCCGTCTTTGAAAGAGGAACTGATGAAGGTTAATGTAAATGTTAATGGCAGAGCTGCTGGTGAAGGTTATCCAATAGCTTACAGATGAAAAGCCAGAGAGAGAGCATGAGAATCTGAAATTACACCTTGCATTACATGTCAGAGAATTTTAAAATTATGATTATAGGAATTAGAGATAGTTGGGGAAACCCAAATCCTTGAAAATTCTATCCAGAATATTCTACCTTATAAAGACGATATATGAAACATTTGGCATTAATATGAGGGCAGCTGGTGAAAATGTGCTTAGTCAACTCTACCTAATCTGAGATAGATATACATTTTTCAGAGAAATTTTTCTAATACATATTAAACTTTTAGGACTGAAAAACTGAAACCTCAATCACCTCATCTAAAAATCTAGGTTAGTATCATTCTGCCTCCCAAAGCTGATTTGAGTATCAAGTTGATGAACATATATTAGTATATTTAAAATGCAAGATATAATTTTTATAAGATGCATTAATTTCTGCCTCTTTTTACATCTTTTCACATTTGCCTACTTTTCACATCTTCATTTGGGAAGTAAAAGATTAATTCCTTTTCACATTCAATAAGAACTATTACTATATTCTAGTTCAATCTATAATTGTCATTGTAGGTGAAAGTCACTTTGAACTATATTTCCATCCTGTGCCCAGAAGTTACTTCACCTATTTTCTAAGCTCTTTATTCCTTACCCCAGCCCCTACCCCACTGGTTAGCATGAGTACCAAACAGGATAAAGGAAGCATTGCCATTTGACTTGCAGGTCTGAAAATGCAGTAACCTATACATACCGTGAAAATGGTTATGGGAGGGAGATAGGAGATTTCAGAATTGCTCCAGGTTCTTCAGAGAGAACTGAGTCTCTGTTGTCTTTACGCAGGAGTTGATCTCTAGTTAGAGAACAGCATTCATTCATACTTTCATTCATTCAGTTATTCATTCCTTCAACAACTTTTAGAAGGTAATTTCTCTGTGACAAACATATCACAAACAACTGTAATATAGGCTGCAGATATGAAGACATATTTGCGGCCATGATGTAACAAAAAAATCACTGCAAACATTTTAAAAGTTTGGAAAATATAGCTCAGATTGAATTTTTGCCCTAAGATAAAAAAGATCATTGGGAGATAAAAGCAATATATGAACATAGAGTTAATAGATTTTTTCCTTTTAACATAGATAACAGTACATAGTGATTCATTTGTCCTCTGTCATTTGGTCTTGAGGAACACTAATGCCCTAATATGTGTAACATTCAGTAATGAATGCTAAATAAAAATAGAAGAATAAAAATCCATTAAGCATGTATTTAATACTGTGTAACACTTACTGTATCAGGTCCTGGGAATGCAGAGATGAAGGCCCTTGGCATCAATGAAATCATGATTTTATAAAGGAGCAAGGAATAAACTATTTTTAATACAGATTTTCAGGGATTGTAGAGATTTGTGCTAGTTACAATCTTGGGCAAAAGAAAAAAAATAATGTTGGGGTGTGATGGTCAGGAAAGGCTTCGCTTAGAGAATAGTCTAACTAGATCATGAAGGATGATGACAATGATAATAGTAGCAACAAGAATTTGCTATTTGCCAGGGACAATTCTAAATGCTTTATCATAAATGACTTAATCTTCATATAGCCCTGCAAGGTAGGTACTAATTATAATTCTACTTTATAGAGAAAGAAACCAAGGCAAAGGGAGATTAAGTAGGCTGACTAAAGGTGTACAGTAGGTGCTGAACCCAGCATAAAAACACAGGTACAGAGAAAAAAAAAAATATTACTCTGGATGATAGTATACAGATATGAATAAAGATAGCCAAGAGCAGAAAGGTTTGTTTAACTATTGTAGTAACTTAGGCATCATAAAATACAGCTTGGACCAGAAGGAGAAAGCAACAATGTGATTTTTATTGTACCATGTAGATGTATTTTCATTTCTTTTCCTGGACATTTAGTGATCCCTTTTAATCAAAAAGCAAATATTTTTCTGAAATAAAAATATCTTAAAGAAACCTATTAAAAATTCCATCTCCCATTTCTTTTCATCTTAATTTTTCTGGTTGTGGTGTTGTGAAACTCCTAATATTTGATGCAACTGTCTTCTAATTTTCACACATCTTCATTTTGCTTTTACTTCCCTTTATTTTGTGTTCTACTTTCAGAGATTTGTTTTCCAAATTTATATTTGAACTCTTTAATTGAATTTTAACTTCAGAAATTATAATATAATGTGTTTACATCTATATCCATAAAGATGTATGCTATTATATGAAACAAAAATCATCATGATTTACATAAATATAAAAGGCCTACATATAGTTATTGAGTTCTTTGTTTCCTAAATGTAACTTTTTATTGCATCCTATTGTTTAATAGACTCAATATCTTCTCTTAGTCCTCTGAAGCTATTGATAAACATTTTTACCTTTTAACTATTTTTCATAATTTTAATTTGGAAGTATTTTTGCTTTCTCTTTGTTCTTGATTCCTTAGTTGCTTGTGACTTTTGGTTTATCTGTTTAAGAGTTTGAAATTAAAATGTATTTGGAATTTTTGAGCCAACGTGTGTGACTTATAGGTTATAACTTATAAAGTTATTTACCTAGTTTCCTTACTTTAGGATTTTCCTTATGGATTAGTCAACTTCCCCTGAGAGGGAATTTCCAAATTCTTTCCTGGAGCATACCTGGAAGTTAATTGAGAGAAAAGGGCTGCATGTCTCAACACTTCTTTGTGTAAACACACCCTTAATCCCTTTATTTTCAGTATGGTACCCCCTCCAATAGCTAAGGCTGTTGACTTCTGTCCAAAAAGCCCCTGCTTTTTTTTCTTTAGTCTTCTTTTAGTCATAAGACAGAGTGTGGGAAGTTACATCAGGATATAACTGCTTCTCATATTGATAGTTAAGAAGTGCTTTTTTTTTTTTTTTTTTAACCATTTTCCGTTCCCAAAAAGCACCTAATAGCAAATTCCTATACTGTTTGTTGTTGTTGGAAAGGGTTTAATATGCATTATATATTCAATTGCTTTTCAGATTTTCTCACCACCAGTTTAGGATTCCCTTTCCTAGGTCTGTTGCCTGTCAATTTCTCAGCTCTCAATACTTACTGCTTTTATCTCCTCTCTTTATCTTATTTCCTCTGTGGCTTTGTACAATTTAACACATCTTTCATTTTCACTTTAGGAATAAAGGTAAAAGTGCTTTCACTCTACCATCTCTACCCAGACTTCATTAAAATTAGGCTAAAGTTAAGCTCAGCAAATGTAAGTAGTTGTTTTATATTCTCAAGGCTAATAATTGGCAGAGTCAGGATTCTTATCCAGTTTAGGGTGACTCCAAATTTGTGGCTTTTCCTGCTGAAAGTTGCTGCCTCCATTTTCACCCTTGTTTACGGTGGACCAAATGCAAAAGTACTGTTCTCTTGTCGGGAATGCTCAGTGGTTTATCACAGTACCTCACATCCTGCACACATCCTATTGACTCTGTCTTCTCACCCTTACAAGCAGACAAGTCTGCAAATCTCTACTTTCCAATTAGTCAAGTTAATGAAGCTCTTTAAAGAAATCCATAAAGTCTGCCTCCATGGTCCTGACATTTAGTAACTTCTGGATAATGCTCTCTAGGCCCTTCTCCATTAAAATACAGTATTGTGAGCCCTGAAGTGCTGACTCTGAGACTTCCTTAGAATAAAATGAAGAGGGCTTCCCTTTGAGCCTTCCCAAACCCCAGGATAAACACAGAAATGGCACTTTTAATAGTCAAGCTAATAGAAAGGCCACCTTAATGTAGTTGCCTCCTTTCAGGAAATCTACGACATGTTTAGTGAGGTGGAGTGCCTGGTGGCAGGAACAAAGAGGAAAAAGAATAAGTCTGGAACTGTGGCTTTTGATAGCCAGTACAGGCCTGCACTCAAAAGATGCTTCAATATAGTAAAATGCACATGGGGTAACTCCTCAAACCCCAGGGCAATAAAGCCTCTTGGTGCCTCAGTTTTCTTTTCTGTGTAATGAGGATAATAATGTCTTGCTCTTAATTCGGTCTTGTGCTAATATCCAAACAAGAGCTAGGGCGGGAACATGCTATCCTTATGGAAGAATTAAAAATTGACCCAGTGGTGTTCAACCCAGATAGTATGGATAGGTACGATGAATCTCAGGTTTCTAATATTTTCTTCACAAATTGTTCCCTCAGCCCCTAGCCCTTTCTATGATATACCCTGCCCAAAATGTACAGTTTGCAGAAAATTTGCTTTGATTTTTTATTGATTACCCATTTTGGTTACTTAATACACTTATCTATCTGGCTTGTATTATATTCACCTAAAGCTAATTAAATGGTGTATTAAGCATAAACTATGTTCAGATATCTTCTGACTACATGTATGATTTGCTTTTCTTTCCTATATCAGAAGCAATGGCAAGTCAGTGGCTATGTCACCTCCTGCCTTTTAATACCAATGCTGATGCTGCATATATCCATTCATTTCTTCATATTAATATTTCCTGATCCGTTCTAATGTTCCAGACACTGAATTAAGTGCAAGGGGAAGGAGGAAAACATGATGCTAGATTGAGATATTATTGACAGGGAGAGTCTCAAATTTCTTCTGTATTCCGTGACCTGTGGACATATGTACCACAGTGGGATTAGAAATAAAATATATCTCTGACCTCAAGGAACATTTTCCCTATAGAGCAGAAGCAGAGGCACATATTATCATTTGCAACATAATGTGATTTGTTCAAAGTTGGAGGTAGTCTTAGGAGACCCATGAACACAAGGGAGGAGCTTCTGGGTGTGTTAGTTTCCAGCAGTAAGTCGCCTTGAGCAAATGATAGCAGCACAGGGTGGAGACATTTAGTCAATGTTCCTGGCTGAGTACGGCTGCTATCACCCCTTGTACCTTCATTGATGCTGGCATTTAAACTAATTCCTTCCACACTTTCAAGATGCTGAATCACTATCTATGGGCTTCAGAAATCTACTCTAAAAAGTTAATTCCTTTACCTCTTCTTTGCTACTAGCAGAGTGGAGCATCTGGTTTGAAGGATACAGTATTAATCTTCCTTTTAATAGGCATTTTGTATTGTCTGTTATGTGCTAGGCACTTTCCTAAGTATTTTTTTAGTGGTGAACAAGACAGACAAGCTGCACAGTCCTCACTGAATGTATATTTTAATTGGAAGTGGTATGCAAAGGGAGAAAATATTTTTAATAAAAAATTTAAAAACATAAGATATTAAAAAGTATATTCAGATAACTTTTTAAATGCTGATATGATCAAAAGTGAATGGGGCTAGTTTTGATTGGGTGGTCAGCAAAGCTACACTCATCAAGAGAGTGGTTTACGGGATGTTACAGTAACAAAATTCCAGTCACATAACACTAAAGGTCTCTGTGTACCTCACAGGACCTATCCCCTCAAGAATCAGGGATGCAAGCAATCTGAGTCTCCTTTATTTTGTATGTCCAGTGTCTGGAAGAAAAGAAGCCTCATGGTTTGTCATGTCAGGGGAAGAAAGGGACCAACTGCAAACAGGCAATTATATCGCTTCAGACTTGAAGACAGATCATTCCCACTCACATTTTTTGGCTAGAAGTTGTCATTTGCCCTGGTTAACTTGAAGGACCTGGAAAAGGTGGGGAATAAACTGGAATACTGAAACACATCTCTGTCCCTGCTACGGGAGTCCTTTCTTGGTGATGGGATGTAAACTGAGCTCTGAATAACAAGAAGGAATCAGTCAAGTGATAATGAAGGTAAACGGTATCCCAGGCATAGAATACGGCTTTTGGAGAAGTCTAAGGCTGAGAAAGACCTTGACGTGTTCGGGAAAGAGGAGAGGCCACTGTGGAAGAAGCACGAATGGATGATTTGGAAGAGGAAGAGATAGAACTAGGGAGGTCAGTAGAAACAAGGTCTCTTAGTTTTGTTTTTAATAAGCATTCTATTTTAGTTTACAGACAATTTGTGAAGATAGGATACAGAGTTTTCATAACCCACACTTAGTTTTCTATTACCATCTTACATTAATATGGTATACTTGTCACAGTTAATGAGCCACTATTGATACTTTATTATTAACTGCGGTCCATGTTTTATTCAGATTTTCTTGGTTTTCACCAAGTGTCTTTTTTTTTTTTTTTTTTTTTTTTGCATGTTTCAGAATCACTTCCAGGATATCATATTAAATTCAGAGATAAGGCCTCCTTAGGCTTCTTTTGGCTGCGACAGTCTCTCCGACTTTCCTTGTTTTTGATGATTTTGACAGGTTTCAGAAGTACTAGTCAGGCATTTTGTAGAATGTCCTCAACTGGGATTTGTCTGATATATTTCTCATGATTACATTGTGCTTATGGGTTTTAGGAAGGAAGATCACAGAGGTAAAGTGCCATTCTTATCAAGACTATATGTTATCAACGTGACTTACGATGCTAATATTGATCACCTGTCTGGGTAGTGTTTTTCAGGATTCTCCACTGTAAAGTTCTTCTTTGGAAGGACACCACTATGCACAAAGATCACTCAGCGAATGGGAGATTATGCTCCACCTCCTTGAGGATGGTGTATCTATCTAAATTACTTGACATTCTTCTGCAAGGGAGATTTGTCTATTCTCCCTCATGTCTTTATTCAATTACTATTTATACTAATATGATCTTATGATGTTTTATTTTGTACTTTGGGTTATAATTCAGTAATGGTTTTTCCTTTCATATTTTTCTAGGTTTTGACATTAGGAGCTCTTTCATTTGGATCCTGTGTCCCTTTTATATACTCTCTCATTGTGATTATTGATAACTTCCTAATTTTCTGGTACCACAAGATATTCCAGGCTCATCTTTAAAATTTCCTGTCCCAATTCCAGAATGAGCCATTTCTCTAAGCAGCCTTGGTTTGTTTCACTGGAGAACAGTGTTAGAAACCATGATCTAGATACTGGGTATGCTCATTGCCACTTGAGTGTGGTTACTTCTAGGCCCTCTCATCTTATAGAGCAAAAGACTATATGTGTGTAAACTACCCATGCAGTATGTATACACACTTCTATAAATGTTTCTGTATGTTTTCATCCATGTCTATATTAAACTAAATATGAGTTCACACTGATCCATATACTTATGAGGCTTTTCATCCTTCTCTCCTTGCTTATTTGTAAGCTCCCATTCTGAAAGTGTGGTCTCTGAGTTTCAGCATCTATCACCCATTTACTTAATTATTCAATTCTAGTATAATATAGTGCTTCTAGAAAGTGGTTCAGGAAGGAGGGAGTGTCCTCTAGGTCAACTAAGGTAACACTAGAGAAGGACACATTTGAATTGGCAACATGGCAGGAGAAATCTCAGTGAAGTGTTGAGAATGGAATCCAAACTGGAGTGGATTGAAAATAAAATTGGACTTGAGAAGTGAGAGATACTGAATATAGAAAACTATTTCAAAGAGATTTACTATGAAAAATGGAGCAATAAATGGAGGGGAATATGGATAAATATGGAGGAATCTGGAAGGGTATAAGGTGCTTTCTTGGCATCTTAATGAATATAGAAATTCCTCCTACAATATCTCTCAGAGGTATTCATCTGAAGGATCAGTTATCCTCAGTAACAAAGAGGTAACTCCCCCCTACGACAGAACATTCCCTGGTGTTGTAACTCTTATTAGTTGAAAATTTGTTTGAAATATTAAACTAACATGTACTACTGTACTAGTTTCGCCTGTTGGCTCTTTTTGGCTTCTCAAGCAACCTAAAAGGAAGTCCAATCTTTTTCCCAAGATCTTTTTTTCTTCTTTTTTATTATACTTTAAATTCTGGGGTACATGTGCAGAAAGTGCAGTTTTGTTACATAGGTATACACGTGCCATGGTGGTTTGCTGCACCCATTAACTCGTCACCTACATTAGGTATTTCCCCTAATGTTATCCCTCCCCTAGCCCTCCACACTCCGACTGGTCCCAGTATGTCATGTTACCCTCTCTATGTCCACGTGTTCTCATTGTTCAACTCCCACTTATGAGTGAGAACATGCAGTGTTTCGTTTTTTGTTCTTGTGATAGTTAAAGCACATGAGATCTGGCTGGACACGGTGGCTCACGCCTGTAATCCTAGCATTTTGGGAGGCTGAGGTGAGTGGATCACTTGAGGTTAGGAGTTCAAAAGCAGCCTGGCCAACATGATGAAAACCCATCTCTACTAAAAATATATTAAAAAAATTAACTGGGCGTGGTGGTGGGCACCTGTAATCCCAGATACTCGGGAGGCTGAGGCAGGAGAACTGCTTGAACCCAGGATGTGGAGATTACAGTGAGCCAAGATTGCGCCATTGCATTCAGCCTGGGTGACAGAGTGAGACTCTGTCTCAAAAAACAAGCAAACAACAACAACAACAATAAAAGCTAAACAAAACATGAGGTTTCTGGCCAAGGCTTAGGGATATAAAGGATACTTCTTCTCATTACCAATTTTGCATTACATACTAATTTCTTTCTATTACATCACTCTTCATAAGTCTGACCCTAAGAAAAGGGAGATGACCATAAAATTATTCTGGACCAATGAACAAAGTTGAAATGCATGGCATCAGAATTTTAAAACACAAGCTATGAAGCCTTACTCTTTGCAATGCCCAGGCTGCCATACTAGATGAAGAAGACTCACATTTACTGGGTGTACACTGATCTAGTTTCTCATAACCAGATCATACTTGATACTCATCTCAGCCCTATTGAGAAATGAGTGTTATACCTATCTTTCAAATAAGTAAATTGAGGCTCAACATTTAATACATTCCCAAAACTTACTCAGCTCATCAGTCACAAAACTTGGATTTACACCTCTGACAAACCTTCAAGCTTATATTCTTTTTATCATATGATGCTTTTGTCTTTTCTATTAAAATATACTCAGAAAAATTTATCTCCTTATTATCCACTTGAATCTTGTTATCCCCAAAGCCTCAGTCTATGATAGAAAGCTGGCTATATTTTTAACTACCTCAAAATGAATGATGACACATGCCTTTCATGTTCAATTGAAAATTCTACATACGACTGAAAACATATATGATTGAACAAGTTTGCAGATACATAGGTGCATCTGCAAGTACTTTGTAATATTTGTGCTTGCTTCTGTCTCGATCTGCATTTAGTCTATGCTCCAATTGGTTGTCTCATTTACAATCTGATTTTTTAAATTTTCTGCATCATGATTTCAAAAGGTTCCATTACATACAGAATAAAGTCCAATTCCAATCACTATGTTTTATATAACATATTGTTTCCAACTAATCATTCCAAAGCCATCCCCAGTTGCTGACACCAAACTTACTCTCATGGCAAGCTATACAATCTACACCTAGCACCTTATCATTCCTGATGTCTTATGTGGTTCCCATCAACAACTTTCTCTCTCTTGCTCATATAAGAACTTTTCTTTCCTTTTTCCACCTGTTTTAAGTATACTTATGCATTAAAACTCAGATGGGGAGGAAACTATCTTCTTGTCTCAGGATAGAGGAAATACCTTGGTGTATGTCCACCGCACTGTGAACAGCCACTTAACTTAATTATTTTTATTCCACTAACCTGGAAGTTACTTGAGAGCAGAAACACCATCAAATACATATTTGATCCTTCTGTCCATCACTCAATATAGTACGTAGCCTATAGTTGGCAATCAATAAATACGTGTCATGAAGAAGCATCTGCTAACACTCATTTCCACAGAAAACTGAAATTAAAATTTACTAGAGAATGTCATTCTCTTGATAAGATATAATTCATATTCTCAATCCATTATTATCTACATAATCTGGCCACCAAACAATTCTGAAGTTTTATTTTTTATTTCTCTGCCTCTCACTCACTGTTTTCCAACAACTTTGTGACATAGGTACAGTTATTTTTCTATTCTATAAACACAGGAACTGAACCTCAAGCAAAGTATTTTATTTGAATATATGCATCCATTTGGGCAGCAACAGAATGATTTGCACCCGTCTTTTCTGCCTTTAAATCTGGTGAACTTCTCACTAGATTGTGGCTACTGTTGACACTTGCTTTAATCTGTTAAAAACCTGTGCAGCATTTAAAAATTAATTGAGATCCCTCTTAAATCATGGAGTTTTATAACAGCACTCCAGTAACAGACGACTCTGTATTCTGAAATAATCAACAATCAACTAGATCACTGTACATCACCTACTACTCTTGGAGCCTCTCCTATGTTTATATATATTTTTAAATAAAATTATGGTTAAGTAATCTCCCATAAGGTTATATCGTTTCTCTCCTACTACTTTCTCTAAAAATTGTTAGGAGTCTATGTAGAAATTAACCCATTACTTTGAATTTAGTGGATGCTGATCTGAGACTATTTCCTCAGGTACCAATCTTCTATTTACAATGGGCTTATGAGATGTAGCTGGAATCCTGAAGACTTATGAAGTGATATCTGAATGATACATAATTAATGAGATTCAAGAAGGAGAACGGGGTGAGGTGAAAAGGCCCAGAAACAACGGATATTATCATTCCCGTGTTTATTAATGTATCTGTTTTCAGTCCAATTAATCCTCCATGCCAGAGGTTAAAGAGAAATGTTTTCTTTTATTGAAGAATTCTGGAGTGATAATTAAACATAGACTACACTTATACTCAGGGAAAGTTCTTCCTTTGTTTCTATTCCCTTGTACTGGGCTATACACACGGTAACAATGAGGAGTCCCTCCCTCTCATTCTTATATTCATATTATCAAAATATGTCCCGTTTATAACCAGTTTTTCATTACAAAAATTAATGTTCACTGTAAATATTGAAAAACAAAGAGAAGCCATAAGGTGAGAATGAAAACTGTCACAGAGTCACACCACTCAGAAATAATCACGGTTCACATTTGATTCTAGCATTTGTACTAAGCACATGTGTAACTCTTTTGTTTATTTTATGAAATATTAAAGTTTATTCTATTGGGAAACAACTTGTTTCAGTTAATAATGTACCATGAACATTTTTCCATGTCATTAAGTATTCTAAAATATCATTTTAAAGATTACATGAATACTGTTATTATTGCAGGAGTATAATAAGCCAATTCATTATTATTAGATACTTGGGCTCTAATATTTTGTTTTGCCATTACAACCAAAGTGAAACCTTTAGCAGGTTTTTTGACTTCTCTGTCTCTCAGTTTTTCTCACTTAAAAAAATGAGAACAATAATGGTACCTACTTCGAAGGTTGTATGGTGGATTAAATGAGCTAATTTACAGCAAATCACAAGAGTCCAGTGAGTACTGCCATCGTTCTTACATTGCAATAAACATCTTACAGATCATTTTGGACATTTTGTACACTCGATTTCTTTGGAATTTTAAAATTAATGATGTTATATTTTATGCCTTTTGGTATATAATGGAAAACTCACTCTCCAAAAATTTTACTAATGTATATGCCTATTAACAAGGTGAAAAAGTATTCATTTCTTTACATCTTTTGGGAATTGGCTCTTATACTTATTTAGTCTTTTCTAGCATGATGGATATAAAACTGTTATCTTTTGGCTGTTTTAATTCACAATCCTTGGTACCTTAACATGTTTATCTAGGTTTATTGATCATTCCTAAGTGTTTTTTCACGAATACCAGTTACTGTCTTTTACCCCGTTTAATGAAGAGCTTTTCATCATTGTTTTTATTGAGTTACAAAATATGTTTATATATTCAAGGTAACAACTTGTTTTTCTTACATATCATTTTAAAACTTTTATTGTGTATATTATTTTACATCCATGCAGAAAGTGTACATTTTTATTTAACTATAGTCATAAATCCTTTATCCTTCGGATTCAAGTTTATAAAGTTCTCAAACATTCTAAGACAAGGTAAATACTCAATAATACATTTTCTTTTGAAACTTGTATTGATTCCATTTTCATTTAGCCTTTTAATCAAAGCTTATGGTACAACACAGAAATCTGTCTTTATGTATTATTTTTCACAAATGGTAAGCTAGTAAGTTTAATAGACTGGGTTCTTATTAGAAATTATGCTTTTATCATATATTTTCTGTCTGGTCATTACTGGCAATATACTCCTAAATGTTTTAAAGCTGGTAATGCGTTAATAAAATGTTTCTTTTCAATACAGTTTAAAACAATTTTCCAATTGTACTTTGAAAACTAAAATGGTATTAGTATTTTTGTACTGCATTAAAGTTTTAATTGATAATGTAAATGTGAAGTCTTTTTGTGTCAAGTTTCCCAGTTAAAGTATGTTAAATATATCTCTTCATTGAGTTTTTCAATAATATTTTAGAGTTTTTATTGGCACTGACACTGAATATTTCACAGGTTTAGTCATATTTTATGAATTTTTAAAACTAATAGCATTTTTTTTTGGCTCATATTGATACAAGCAATAACAAGTTACTACGTAAAGGAAAACTGTTGTTCATGTATAATCTTTCTTTTGTAATCTTCTGGTTGACAGTAATTTTTTTTTCTTCAGAAACATTGGGAAAGTTTTATTGAAATGTTTTGTGTTCTTTTTTAGCCAACATCAAAAGGAGAGAAATATTTTGCTGTTCCACACAAACGAGTTGTTTCATGGAAGAGCTGTGATGCATATTTGGAGCTGAGTAGTGGATACCCCACCAAACACAGCTTTTCTTCTTGTTTCTTAAAGCCTCCTAGTTAAATTTCTTGGCCATTTCAGGAAGAAATCACATAAATTATCATTTTTTTAACTTTAGCATTCATAAATTCAAATTTTTCTCATTTTATTGCACTGGATAGAAAGTCCATTCTTTTTATTAATTGAAAGTTCCTGTCACCCTACATGCTGAAAATATTTAGTTAGGAATTCCCTGGAACTACAATACTACGGGCACACATTTACATAGCTTCTTTTGGTTTACAAAAATCCATTAACATTTCTTACCTCATTTTTTTCTAACAAGTCTGTGATACAGGCAGGTTTGATTTTTTCTTCAGTTAAGATTTGGAAAAAAAGCAGATTTTAAATAATTCCTACAAGGTACTGAAGCTAGTAATTAAACAAACAACAGAGTAAAATTCAAGTTTTCAGCTTCTAGGCCAGAGTTCAATACAGCAGATCAGCTAGCTTCCTCCTATTACAAAAATCTTTTGGAAAATACTCACATTTTGGGTATACTAAAATCTTGCTTATAGACAGTTGCCTTAGATGAGATGTTATTAGGAAACTATTACTTGTTAAATAACATGCAAATATGTTTCACTGGACAGTAGGTAAAATAATTAAATTACTGCAAGTTGACATCAATTCAGAAATTACAATTACAGACCAAAGACTGAGGTACTGGGATATAAGAATGTGCAAGACACAAGCAATGCATTAGTGAGAATAGGTTAGATTTTGCTGCTTTTAAGACCCCAAATTCTTGTGGCTTAAAATTTTACCTCTCTATAAAACAGCATGACTCATTTGGGTGAGCGGGGGTGTGTTGTGTTCATTATAGTAACTTAGAAATCTCTGTTGATACATATATATATTTACATTTCAACTTATATTTTAGATACAGGGGTAGATGTGCAGGTTTATTACATGAGAATATTGTGTGATGCTGGGGTTTGGAGTACAGATCCTGTCTCCCTGGTAGTGAGCACAGTTAACATTTTTACTTGTTTTTTCCACAATCTGTGTGGCAGAGGAAAGGAATATGACACACCAACCTCTGGTTCTTAAAGTCTCAGTATATAAACAGCACAGATCACAATGCTCCACCTAATTTGAAAAGGGGTAGAGAAGTGCAATTCTACCATGTGCTGGGGAGGAGGGGGCCAGAATATCTATGAAGAGCTCTAATGATTCTCAAAACCTTTGTCCTCAGCTATATATAATATTTTGAAGAAGCTAGAAAATGTTAAGTATATAATTGTAGTAATTATAACAGAATATGATATGTTGTATGAACAAAATAAAGTTAGGGACAAAACATTCTGGAGGAACAGAATGCAATAACTAAGTGTGCTTGGAGAAGACAGAAAATACTTTTTTTAGGAGAAAATGCCATGTGACTTGACCTGTAAAGATAAATTTACCACATAGAACAAACAGGAGAGTGGTGCCGTTACTTTCAGTGGCAAAAACCACAATTGCTTTTGCACCAACCTAACTTACAAATCTTGTATTAATTTCATTAGAGAAATAGTCACTTAAACAGGCATAAATGTGGGGAGTTTCAATGGGCTAATCACATTAAGTTACAAGACTTTAGATAAATTATTTTACCTCTCTAGACTTCAAGTTTCATGGTAATGTAAGGGAATTGAATTAAGATTCTCTTAAGCTCTAATAGTCTATATTTGAATTATTTATTTTGGAAACTTCTTGGTAATTTGCAGTTCTAATACTTTGGCAAGCATTCCATGTCAAAGAAGAGCAGATGGTAGGGATGGCAAATGGTTTTTCACTTTGCATGCCAACTCTGACTTTTCAGAAGGGCCTCTCTAGAGCAATCTGCTGAGTGAGAGACAGTCTGAGAAAGAATTATTATGAAATTTGCATTTTAGATTGAAATATATAGGTACAATAAGAGCCCAGTATAAATTTTTTTGCATCTGTCCAGTGGAAAACTCCTTTTCAGAAGTATGCTACCATGCAAGTGTATTTTTCTGAAACATTTTTCATCTTAATGTTTACAACCATCTACTCTTACCAAGTCTTTAGAAATTCAAGACTTGTGTTGTTGATTAAAACTAATCAATTGTGGAGGGAAATAAGTGAAAAAAAAAAAAAAAACTGGGAAGAGATGTGAAATAGGTGGCTAAAAATGGTATATAACAGTGGCATATTGGAATACCTAGTTTTAATTGCCTCAACCTAATACTAATTATTTCAATCTAGCTTGTGACAGAAATCTAATAAGGGATACAGAATATGTTAATTAATCTATCCGAGTAAAAACTTGCTTAAATTATTCTTCAAGTATTGGTTATAAATAGACAATGCTTATTTATGTTGACATAGTGAGATAGCTTTATCTAGAAATGATTTAACATAATTAATAATTATATGCCATAATTATATCCAATTTGATTTTACATTTTTCAAGACTTTGCATTCTCTTCTGCTCTTTACACTTAACATAATCACCATACCTGATTCTTACACACCTTAGAAAAATTTATCAGCATACTCTCTATCACCATGATTTCTTTATATGAAAGCAAAATGCATTTGGATGTTTGTTATTATTTTATTTTCTTATTGTTTACCTGGACTCTTTGTTTGTTCCGCCATTTTGTGATATCTACCAATACCTCCATAAACACTTGTATTTAAGGATAACCCTTCTTGACACCAATGTATTTAGATTTATGCAATAAATCACTGTGATATATCATTTATACATATTACTTCTCCAATTCTCCTAACAATTTTTTTGCTCTTATTCTGCGAGGAAGCAAAGGGATTGTTCTTCTTATTATTATTTTTCTTACAAAAATGAGAAAACTGAAGCTTAGATAAATTAAATAAATAGTTCAGTGTTATCCAGTTTATGTGATTTTGGATTTAAAACAAGGTTTACCAACTTATATGACATTCATTCTTAATATAGGAGAAAGTTATTGCAAGTATACTCACAGAGAAAAATGTGTTACAGTAAATCAATGTAAAACTGGAGAAACTTTAAATGGCTATTGGAGATGTTTGCTATTAAATTAGGATGTCTAAACTATTCCTAATTTGCCTCACAAGAAATCTACTCATTTTTAGTAGTTTTAAACTACTGCTATAGAACAGCATGATTCAATACAAAAGCCACCAGTCACATGTAGCTATTTAAATATCAATGTAAGAATTGACATAAAATAAACTTAAAAATTTATATCTCAGTTGCACTAACTACATTTCAAATGCTCACGTGCTCAGTAGCTATATGTGGCTAGTGCTTGTCACATTGGACAGCACAGGTATGTCCATTATTACAAAGGTTCTTAGCATTTATCTAGACAAATACGTGAGTGAATATTTATTGGTCATCACAAATATATCTTTATGATGTTTCATAGGGATATATCTACATTTTCTACTTCTCACATATGAGATTATGGATGATTGGTGTACATTAGTCACAGGTTGTAATATGACACAGAGTAGGGCACAATATAGGGAATAGGCATCTGCTGCGATGTAATCAAGTAAGACTCCATAAAGTAGTGGACAGCTTTTTTATTTTTAATTCATGGGACCTGGATTTAAATCCAAGCTATTGCACTTAGTATCACACAACCTTTAACGGTTATACGTGTGTGTATGTGTGTGTGTGTGTGTGTGTGTGTGTGTGTTTAAAAGTGCTTGAGAGAGTGGCCAAGACAATAATGTTTAGAAAACAAAACATAAAAGCTAGTCATTTTGGATCAAGAGTACAATGATACTCCCTTTTTACATTATATAAGTCATAACCTCATAACCCTCAATAACTTAATGCAGGGTACTTGAAACATGAATTCAAAGTTCTTCAAGTTAAAAACATAGAAATTCTAAGTTAAGGAAGATAATTATTTACTAATATCTCTGCTAACAAATTTTTAAAATTCAACTCATTTCTTCTGGGTTTAATATTTTTCTTCCTTAAGAAATCAGTTAATGGATCTTTTTAACGTCAGAGATGAATTAATTCTGTCAATCTTTTCTATTCTTAAAATGACCTTAAGTACCACATTATTGAATAATACCCTATTGTAACAAGCTAGTTGACCATTATTTTCCTCCAGTACTTTGAGTATATCAATCAATAGTCTTGTACCACATATTACTGCTTAAGAGAAGCCTATTATCAAATCTATTTCCTTACTATTAGTACTGTGAAATAATCTTAATAGTTAAAATTTTCTATTTTTTGATGTTATACATTTTTACTATGAGGCATTTGGTGTGAATTTGTTTTTTTTCTTCTCAGAATTCAATGTAATTCTTTTATATCAGGAATAATGTCTTCTTGAATTTTGAGAAATTCTTAGGCATTCTATATTAAAATATATAGGGACTTATCATTACATCGTTAGAGCCCCATAATTTTATTCACATTTTCCATTTTGTTTTATTTCTCTGAATTACATTCTGATCTATGTCTTCAGTTTTAACATTCGTTTCAGTTAATACTTCTAGATCTATATATGATCCATCCTTTAAATCATTAATTTAGGCTAATATTTTTTTCAAAAACTATTCATCTTAAAGTTCTACTTGATTACTCTTCATATTTCCTGATTTTTTTCATTCTATTCTTGCTTGTTTCTATTTTTTCTTTAGCTATTTGAGCACTTTCAACTACCATTTACAGTATATTAGTTTTACTTATATTGTAAATTCTCCTCTTTATACAATTGACTGATTCTCTCTCATTGTGGGTTGTATTTGTAACTTTTTACTGTGGTCTCATCTTCAGAAGATTATCTTCTATTGTCATGTGTTTGTGCACACATGTATATACACTTTCTACCTGGGATTACTGAAGGAGAATTTTTGTTTTGCCCCAGTTCAGGGCCCAAAGTCTTCATTAGTTCCTGATTATTGTTTATGTTGACTTTTTATCTAGTGACTATGTATACAATGATCTAATAATTTATTAAGCAAGCAGTACACTTCTGAAAGTAAACATGGCTTTATGGAAGACCAGGACTGGCTTACATCAGCGAGGTCATATGATAATTTTATTCATGTACCATGAAAACAATTAGAGTATGAATATTATAACTATTTGAGTACGAATATTATAACCATTTGTGGTACATGCATATTATAGTGATATTTTTCTCTTAGGTGATAAACTCTGGGACAATGGAAAGTTCCCACGAAGGTATCTTTAGTCACTGAGAAGTTTTCAAATCCAGTTATATGGACTAGCCAAGTTCTAGTCCATTGAAACGTATCGTTTGGTTGCATGCAGGTACTTCATTTCCTGTTACCAGGATTTGTTATGCATTCTGACATTCGCATCCCTAGTTTCAGTTCTTAAAAGGCTTATGTATATTTCTTATCAATAAATGAATGATTCTACTTCACATTCAACTCATGTCTCTGCCCCTGGTTATTGTCCTTTTTTAAACATGTTTATTATTACACTTTAAGTTCTAGGGTACATGCGCACAATGTGCAGGTTTGTTACATATGTATGCATGTGCCATGCTGGTGTGCTGCACCCGCTAACTTGTCATTTATACTAGGTATATATCCTAATGCTTTCCCTCCCCTCTTCCTGCTCCCCACAGCAGGCCCCAGTGTGTGATGTTCCCTTTCCTATGTCCATTTGTTCTCATTGTTCAATTCCCACCTATGAGTGAGAACATGCGGTGTTTGGTTTTCTGCCCTTGCGATAGTTTGCCAGAATGAAGGTTTCCAGCTTCATCCATGTCCCTACAAAGGACATAAACTCATCCTTTTTTATGGCTACATAGTATTCCATGGTGTTTATGTGCCACATTTTCTTAATCCAGTCTATCATTCATGGACATTTGGGTTGGTTCCAAGTCTTTGCTATTGTGAATAGTGCCACAATAAACATGCAGAACCATATATACTTCTTATAAATAGCTTAAATGATATATAAAGTTAAAATAGCATTTGTAAGTTAAGCCCAAGGGGGCCTTGGTGAGATTCATTAGGAAGTGTTTGATCATCTACCTCCCGCATGTCTCAGCACCAGCACTCCCTCTCCTGCTATTCTTTAATACAGACAATTTATGTGATTTTCTACCTTCTGTAACGTGTTTTACTAATACTGTTTTCAAGGCCCAGTTCTCCTTTTAAACAGATTGTCATACAACCTACATACTTTCTTCCCCCCAACCCTGGCCCCGAGACAGAGTCTTGCTCTGTCACCCTCTAGGCTGGTGTGCAGTGGAGTGATCTCGGCTCACTGCAACCTCTGCCTCCTGGATTCAAATGATTCTCCTGTCTCAGCCTCCCAAGCAGCTGGGATTGCAGGCACGTGCCACCACGCCCTGCTAATTTTTGTATTTTCAGTAAAGATGGGGTTTCACCATGTTGGCCAGCGTGGTCTTCAAATCCTGACCTCAAGTGATCTGCCCGCCTCAGCCTCCCAAAGTGCTGGAATTACAGGCATGAGCCACCATGCCTGGGCCAGTTTACATACTTTCTAAAAATGAACTCAAATATCCATTTGCTTAAAAGATCATTTAAATATTTTTGGCACATACCATATGTTTGCTTGATATTTGGCTAAAGGGATGTTCACGTGAAATCTGGGCTTATGATTATCTTGAGAAGAGTCACGTTCTATAAGTAATTAAATAGAAAAATGGAAGATAATCATGTGATACTAGCAAGCCCTCTTCACTTCCTAGATGGGTGCACTGGGTAGACAGGGATTCTTGGTATGTTGGGGCAGTACCTCTCAGTTCATGGGTCTGCCTTAAATATGAACTGTGGAGCTATCCCTGTGTCCCAAGGAATTAATTTCTCTATTTCAATGTGTGTGTTCTGATCAACTCATTGTAGTTATTATTCATCTTGAGTTATCAATTGGATCACTTGAGGTCATCGCTATATCTGGCATGGTAAGTCTGGGTAGGCTAAGTGTCTTTAAGTGAATTCTACACTCAGATATAGGTAAAATGATCTAAAGATTTCTAAGTCAGGTAGCTTCTCCCTTTAACACAGGTGTTATACAAGAAGGGTCTTGGTGGTGGTCTGACCTGTCATGGACTGTCCATCTGCCTGGACTATAGCATGGTGAATAGGCTGGCATCTTTCCCTACATGGCCCTTCCACAAACTTTTCACAGGGTACGCAGCCTTGCCCATGTCCAGGGGCCTCTGAAATACTGTATTTTCCCAAAATCTATACTCTGCTGATTTCAAACATTTGTCAGAGGTAGCATACGAGAAAAAACAAACAACAAAAAACTTGTAAGTCAACCTTCCTGAATGATGGTCTCTACACTCACCAACCGATTTAATTTACCTTAGGTAAAAGACTCAACTCCTGTGATGCTCAATTTCTTTTGAAATAAGGATATTATTATTCTGAGTTCACAGGACTTTTCTAAAGAGTAAATCCACTTAAGCACATAACCCACTGAGCTCATGCCTAGCATAGTGTTACTGCTCAACAAATAGGGAATATTATTTTTTTGTTGTTCTGTATAAATGACGATCGAGAATAGTCTCCTAAGTAGATTGTGTGATCTTCATGAAATTGCTAACATCTTCTGTGTTTATTGGTGGAGCAAACAAATGAAAAGCAAGCCCTTGGAAACCTTGGGGGAAACTGTCGATAACAACATTTAGCTAAATCTTCAGAAAACACACCTAAGAAACATAAAAAGAAAGATATATTTACACAAATGTTTCTCCTATTGATGGGGAGCTTAATAAGCAAGGACACCATAGCTTTTTCATATTTGAATATACTGAAAACATAGAATCCACGTGAAATACCCTTCAAGGACTGTATGAGGAAATGAATAAATGCATTTTTGCTATTTAATGAACTAAGGTCCTATTGAGCAGCAAGGGTAGTTTACCAGAGCTAGTGAATATAGTTTAAAATTCTATTTGGAAGTGTTGCTTGGCACACAGAGGTCTCAATAAAGGCTCTGCCTAATGATGAATGAGTGTGGTTCCCTAGCTCTCTTTAAGACATGTCAGATTGTATGGTCACAGATCAGCAGAGAAAGTGATTTGATCTAACTAACTGTCATCAAAATCTGCCTAAAATATGTTTCCAAATGTTTATTTTGGAAGATTCAACTTTACTCTAGTCACTGTAACAGTTTGACACACTGTAATTAAAATCCTGCTCTCCTTATTCACAATGTTGTTCTCAGTGCAGGGTGCTAAGTAGCATATAACTCTACCATGACTATAGAGTGGGGCAGGGAAGAGCTCTACCTTTCGTATCTTCCTTAGGCTAGAAAGAGGATGAAAGTCTGTAGTGATCACTCTACACAACTTGTTAAAAAGAGTCACAGACAAACAGAATAATTCAGATGAGAACAAAGGCTGGATGCCTGTAGCTATGCTAAAAAAGCAGTTGCTTAAGGAAAGACAACCCTATATAAGGGTTGCTGCTGACCTAAAAGATACTTTTGTGCAAGTTAGAAAAAGAAATCATTTACTCAGGCAAATTTTAAGAATTTATACTCTTTTGTTTTTTCATTTTTTCAACAGTTCTGTTCAGGAAAATTTCAGTGTCCAGTAAGCAGCACACTGACTGTGATTTGAGTAGCTATACCCAAAATTTAGCCTTCCCATACCTACCCTGGATACCACAAGGACATGCATGCCATTAGTACAGAACACGTTCCATGTCCTTCCATTCATCACTCAGGTGAAGTAACTGACAGATTCAGAATTCGATGAAGGGGAAGAGTCAGGCCTGAGGCCAGTGCGAAGGTAAGAGAAAGCAGTCTCCGGGTACATCTGGAGTACAGCTGTGACAAGCCCAGGTGAACATGAATGGCTACAAGGTAAACAGGGATTCTCCTGTTGCTCCACAACTTGGCCTGGAAGCTCAGAAACTCCATGTCTAAGATATGAATGGCATACCCGTTAGGTGTGCCTTATTTCTATGGCATACAATTTGAATACCCAGGCATTACAAAAATGTGTGTGAGAAAGCACAAGGCATTTGCCCACTTACTTCTGATGTCCCATAGTTTGTGACTATGCCCAGAAACCACCAATAAACATGGTTCAAGAAAGAAAAAAGGTAATCCAAGATTGTCCAATAGATGCAAAGTATGCATTTGAGAGATATATCTAGGGCCATTTATTTCTTCTGAAACTTTTAAAATTTCCATTTCTATATACTTTCTATAACTTGGCAAATTATTTTGTCACATACAATGTTGGAACCACAGAAAGATTTAGAGATAATGAATTTTTAGTTACTTCATTTAATAGGTGAGCCTGATATTCAGTATGGTTTTCAGTATGAATCTGTATTAGTCATTAAAATTGTTTATTAATTTCATGCATGAGTTAAATAAGTACTTTGCCTTTTGCTATTCATGCCTTTGGTCTTCCTTTTCCACTTTATCTTTTATACTGCTATTGTTGTGGTCACTCTAAAGTGAAAATAGCAGAAGTAGGATCACTCAAATTGCTTGCCTGGAATATTAGTATGTTTCTGCTTGTATTCATTTATCCATTCTTTCAAAATATATACAAGATTCTGGTTATATATTAGTGAAGAAGATACACATGGTCTCAGATCTCCAGGTATATCTGGTGAGACCCGTACTTTGGCAAAAGAGCAAAATACTATAAAAAATAATACAATTTAAAATGTCATTAGTGATAAGAAAAGTAGGGGCTTCTAAAGTTGATTGTGCATGAGAGATAGAGGGGTTAACTAAAGAGACAGTCATTTAGGTGAGAAGAATGGGTCAACTGCATAGGTGACAGTGACTATGCATTCGTGAGCTATGGATTCCAACTTCATATTAATTTGCACGCTTGCAATCTGATCCCCTTCCACCTTGTCAGATTCTTCTCCATCTTTTCTCCTTCTTGCTCCACAAAATGTTTATGCACACTTACTGAAAATCTTTTTTTTTAATTTTATTTTCCTGGCAATATAATTTGGCCTCTAAGATCCAGTTCAAAAATATTCTTTCTGCTCTGACAAACCTTTAGTCAGAACTCAATATAGTTTATCCAGTGGTCACACATACTTCGCACAGATTTGTCATTGGACACTTTGCAGACGTATTTGCACTTGTTTTTATCATTAGTCCATGAAGTCAACAAGAATATTAACTATGTTTTGTTCATTTTTGCATTCTCTTAGATATTTGATATACATTTGTCAAAATGAACAAATGAATTACTGAATTAAATTCCCCAAGTCATATGGTAACAAATGGGCTGATGACAGAGTCAGCACTAGATCCCAGAACTCTAAATTCCAAGCCCAGACCCACTTAGCATTCTACACATAAGAAACTGGGGTGTGACTTTACAACACTGCATGATATCAAAAAGACAAAGTCAATTTACAGTGAGTTTGAAGAGGGAGATAATATTGGTTCTGTCCATGAAAATTCTAGGAAAATGTATTTGGAAAATAACATTCAATTTAGAGCACTACCAAACTGCATAAACATGAGGACACAGAAAAGAAAAGTAGAATGAAGGTGTTACGTAAATGAACAAGTTGGCTTATCAAGAAATCACAAGAATTCACACCTGAATTTGCTACTTGACACGAAACAAAGGAACAGGGTAGTATATAAACAAGAGAATAAAATACTTGATGTTTTATCAATGGATAAAGTAAATTATTAAGCCAAAGTTAATAACAATTATTATTGTAACAAATAAGTATATACAATAGGCATAGTTCTCAAAGTGTTTTTATATTCACTATCCCATAACTGCATAGTAACATAAGATTGACTTGTGTCATCATCTTCATTTAACAGGTTGGGAAAAAGGGTCTGATTCACTAACATCATGCAGCTAGAGTTAGAATTAGTACAAATCCTTATGTCCTAGAAGAGTGTGCTCACTACTATAACTCTATGGAATCAACAGAGTGGCAGCTTGAGTGGACTAAACATGAGGAAAATGTCCAGGAGTAAGAGGCCCTGTCCTTGGAACAGGGTGTGACACATCCATCCCATGTCCCAGTGCAAAACATCGGCACATCTTACTTTACACAAGGGATATGTTCTTCAACAGTTCTGAAGAAATCATATGTTTGAAACATTATATTATAAATTCACTGAGACATCTTATTATAAAAAGAAAACCTAAAATATAATCTTTTGCAATATAATGTTTAAAAACCTCTTTATTTTTATAATCCAACCTCTTTGTCACTTGTACAGTCTACAAAGCAGGTGCACCTTTGATTTATATAATTTACTTACTGTTTTTTGTATAGCACCATTCTAGAGAAGGTTATTTTATCTCCCTCCTATGCCCTCTCCCTTGTACCTTCAAGCTCTCTTTCTTTTTGATCTGTTTCTAAATTTTTCCCAACTAAGAAACCACATGATGCTTATTCCGTCATTAACATTTTTTCGAATTCTATTTCTTTTTCAGAAAAACTTTGATAATTTAAAAAACAGATAGGGTATTATGTTATCCTCTCAATTTGTGATCTTTTGCTCCAAAACAAGATGATGGAGAATGCAGTCCTGATTATTGCAGGGAGGTAGGAAGTGGAATTGTCATGTCCAGTGCTCATGTTGATGAGTGGCATGACCTTGAGCAAATTCAATCATGTTTTGTGCCTCTTTAAAGGTGGTTTTCTTAACCTTCTAGAGCTGAAGAAGGTTGAGGTGTAGATATAAATAACCTTGAATCAGGTGGCATTTTTCTGATTGATGTTCCCCCACCAAATCCTCCGGCCAGGACAGGACCAGTTATTTTGGCACTCAGCTGAAGTGATGAACAGGAGGGAACAAAGTTGTCATTATTTTGAATTTCTATTACCAGACATAATCTTCTCTGAACCATGCAGCACGGATGAAATCAAGAGGGTTCTGCTTATCAGAGTCTTTGATTTGCAGTGACAGCTGTCAAAGTGCTCTGTTAGGGACCGGATTTTACACTGAAGGATTGGTGAACAGTCTACCCATTCCTTGTTTGCTTCTAGTTTTATTTTATTTATTTATTTTCTGATTTTAATTTGAAAATTCTAAATTGCATTTCATGGTTCAGAGAAGATGGAAACAGAGCTCAATTATTCTATGTTTATTTATCATTTTTACCAATTGGATAAACTGGCACATTCTATACTACCAAACTGAAACAGAGATTTTAGGATATTTTGCAATGTTTAGTATACTACAGCCAACCAATTTAACTTCAGGTCATAGGACTCTGTTGCTTTCTGGGTAGCGTGGATTCTTTAATTTCCTCATCACCTGACAAAGCTCAAGGGCTGTTTATGTATCTTTCTCACTGAAGCCTTGAGATGTGTTATTAGACTTAGAGATTGACATAGTTGGAAGAAAATTCACAGAAATGCAATAGTAAGTAACTAGGAATATGGTACTCATTATAATCCAGAAAAGGAGCCAAATATAAACTTACACAGTTGTATGTACAATTATACACTAAATTAATTGATCAAAGGAAAAATATCAGGTGCTAGGTGAGAGTCTAATATGGAAATCTAATATAGATTGGAAATTTAAAGATTTTTCACAGTGAACAGCCATCTTATTTTATCTCAATAACATTGTCCAATAGCTGAATATCATGACCACTTTTTAGGTAAGGAAAAATGGTTTAGAAAAGTTAGGGAAAGCATAATTAGCAAACAAATGTAAGAACTCCTAATCAATCTAAGATTTCCCCTCAACTCCCAAATCCAGTGTTGCTTCTAAAATCTGTACAGATTACACATCAACATGGTAATGATCTGATCTCTTTGGTGTGCCAATCTGACTAAAGTTCGCAGACATTCAATCAAACATAAGGCGAGGTGCTGCTGTGAAGACATTTGATTAAGGTCCACAATCAGGTGGATTTACATAAGCCATATTATCCCAGATAATATGGTGGACCCGATTCAATTAAAAAGCCTTAAAAGCAGAGCAGGCCTGGAAGGACAGGATTCCACCTGTGGACACCAGCTTCAGCCTGTGCCTCAGAATTCCAGCTCAGCCTTTCTGATAATCCATTTTATGGATTTTGGGTTTGCCTAGCAAGCCTCTTAAATCACATAGCCAGTTCCGTGCAGTGCACCTCTTAATATCCCCTTACAGACTATTCTGTTATAGAACTCTAACTGATACAAATATTCAAATTTGTACCTGATGCAAGGGCTATGTAGAAAGTTCATCAGGTGTCAGTGAGATACCTTCGGAAGAAATGAGTTTAAATAAATATTTAAACCTTTTTTCCTAAGGAATTTAAAAAAATATGTCTATTTTAAGTGTTATTGTTTATTTCTTCTTCAAAGACAATTTTTCCAAGCTTCCAAGGAGCCAAGCTGAAGAAAGGAGTGAAACAATGGGGGTGCCTTTCTTTCTTGATCTTGGGAGAAGGTATTAAACTAGAACTCAGAAAATCTGGGCTGTTACTTTCTAATTCATCACCTCAGGCAGGATATGTAGCTTTTGCAAATCTGGCCTTTCCCAATTTCAAATGAAGCTCATGATTTGTGTCTTGCGTACAAAAGGACTTGCTACGAGCATTAACAGAGATTATGAATGCAAAGCACTCTGCTTAGCATTAATTTATTTTTTCTTTTTCTTTTTCTTTTTTTTGGGGGGGCACTGAGTCCCGCTCTGTCACCCAGGCTGGAGTGCAGTGGCACCATCTTGATTCACTGCAACCTTCACCTCCAGGGTTCAAGTGATTCTCCCGCCTCAGCCTCCTGAGTAGCTGGGACTACAGGCATGCACCACCACACCCAGCTAATTTTTGTATTTTTAGTAGAGACGTTGGCTAGGATGGTTTTGATCTCTTAACCTTGTGATCTACCTGCCTCGGCCTCCCAAAGTGCTGTGAATACAGGAGAGAGGCACCAACCTGGCTGCTTAGCATTAATATTTTTAACAAAATAATGAGTAGAGCTACATGGCAGATTCAATTCTGATTTTGTGTTATATGCTTGATCTGTAGCTATGCCTCAGCAGCTTTGCACAGCATAGGGGCACAGATGCTTTCTTCTTATTATGACTTACATGGATGCAAATTGTAGGTAACAGAAAAATGTTGGTATTACATGTCAAACACAATAGGCAAATAGAATAAAAAGGTTATAATCAAGCTGCAAGCTGCATACTCTATTCAGCCTTCTTTCTCTCTGAAATATGTCAACTACTATTTCCTGAGCTATGAGGCACTTGACTGAGATGATTAAAAAATACAACCACCAGAAACAGGCATCAATGACACAAATTTACTAATAAGAAATAAGAAATATGGCTCCACATGAATGCATATAACACACACACACACACAAACACAATGTTATGAATTATTTTCCAGATTTCTACTCGTCACTATTTTATTAGGTACACAAAGAATATTTTATATATCTCTTTGCTCTGAGATTGAGAAACTTTTGCTTTAGGGTTTTATTTTATTTTATGGTTAGAAAAGAAGGGTTAGAAAAGAACTATTACAGACTAGCGATGTATCTAGAGTTTTCCTCCAATTTCATCAAAGAAACAGAAACAGATATAGTGATGTAACACATAGTTTTTAGAAACTGTTGTTACAGACTTAAGAGCTGAAACTTTTGCAAGTTTTTAAAACCAACAAACAAGCAGAAAAAAATATAGTCTTTTCTATACAAGGTATTCTGATGATGTAATAATTTTATATTCATTCATCTTAATAATCAAAGGTGGAAGTAAACAAAAGAGGTCATAGATGTTTTTGATAATAAAAAAGAGAGGGAGTTCCTTACTTTCATTATTTAATTTTAATAATAATCATAACTGGAAAAAAAACCCCATGGATTAGAAGCTAAGTGGTTTGTCCAACGTCAGGTTTGCCAAATATCTTCTATTCTATATTCAAAAGTATTTCATTCAAAAAAACTCATTACCTGAAGTATTTTAATGAAAATATTATACAATTTAATATAAAAATAAACTATTAGAAGATGGAGAGACAAAGGCTTCAGGACTATTCTCAGTGACATGCAGAATAAAGCTTTTCTTCTTTAGAGACAGCCTTGTAAAATGGCATTTTGTTTTACTTAAAATTTTAATTGTCTTTCCCCAAAGTAAATTGTTGAGGACAGATTATACCTATACTGAAGCTCTTAGTATAAAATACTTATTTTTTCTTTACCATAGGTTTGTTAATTTTTTAAAATTTTTATGTTAACATTTGTTATTTCTGATCATAAATGTAATACAAAAAATGTTCCCAAAAATTGAAGTATAAAATATTTGTTCCCTTAAAGGTCAGGGACAAGATAAAAATATGTGTTATCACTGCTATTGTTCAGAGAGTCCTGGCTGATATAACAAGATAAGAAAAGAACATTAATAATCTGAAGATACATGATTATCTCTAATAGAACAATTATTAGTAATCACAGTTTCAGAAAGGTTGCCAGATATAAAGCTAATATTCAAAAAATAAATTACTGGTCCCTTTTTAAAGACTAGTTAAAAACTTAAGAGAAAATAAGATCACTTTCCTTAGCAACAAAACTATAATTTATCTATAAATTAATGTATCAAGACCTTTATAGAGAAATTTATAAAACACTATGAAGGACATAATAGAAAATATAAACATATGGAAAATTATACCACAATCAACATTATGACTTAGTATTATAAAGGTTTCAAAATATCCTAGTCAATAATTTGAAAATAACTTTAACAAAATTAACAATATATTTTTAATATTAATAAATCAATTTTAAATTTTATATAATAAATAATTAGAAAGAGTCACATAAATATATAACCTCAAAGCATGAGGTTCGATCAAAAGTGTGATCCTAAATAATTTTTGAACCCTCTCAACCCTATGTTACAGGAATACTCTCTGACTTTGGGAACTTCAGCCTGTTCCATCCTGTTTGCCTCCCAGATGCATCTTCAAGACAAACTAATTATCTTAGGGAATTAGATAACAGCCTGACACTTCCATATTCCTGTTTCCAAATTTTGATCAATATGCAAAATATGTTTTTGCTACCACTTATATAAATCTTAATATTCTGGCCTAATGCAGACATGAAAGTATAATGGACTCCTGAATATGACTGCTTATATTCAAATCCTACCACCACTACTTAGTGCTTGTGCCTTGGACAAATTACCTAACCACACCAGAACTTGATATTCTTAATTATAGTATGAAGTTAAGGATAGTACCCTCATAAGGGTAGTGATGAGGAATCAATAAGATGATTCATACAAGTAATTTAGTAACAGGTCAGGCAGATGGTAAACACTCAATACATGTTAGAAATGATGGTAAAGAGAAGGAGAATGGAGATGATGATGAAAGTGATCATAATATTCTACTACTGAGTTGAGCAAATTCTTAGTGTAGAGCTAAGTACCTCTTATATAGAGGTATGATATTTTCAAAGCATAAGTCTAGCAACAAACATTACATTCACGAGCTCACATTTGAATAACAGATGAATGTGTTTTTGGAATTTATAGTTCTTTATATAATGAATAATGTAACAATTTTATATATTTTACACAGATACAGCCATAGTTTGGGGTTGGAGCTGTTGCTGATATACTTACTTACTGATTAACTTACTGCTGATTTGGGAATTTTAATACTTAAAAGACACCATCAATGGTTCTTATATACATAAAGGCTGAAAAATGTGAAATCACATTTAGTGAAGGAACAGGAGAGTGAGAAATATTGTTTATTAAAAATCTACTATATGCAAGTTACTGGACTTGGACAACCTCATGTTTCAAATCACCTAATCTTCACAGTCTACTATTGTCTTTGAGGCAAATACATTTACTAACCTCACATGGATGAGAAAATTAGACTGCAGAAAAAGTTTCAAACCTTCTGTAATATCATGTATATATTAAGGATATGGAGAAAGGATTCAACATCAGATATCCACTGGAAAGGCAGAACTGATCTCCTTCATTCCCCTAATTGAATTATTGCCTTCATCTACAGAAGACAGAAACATGAAGAGTTAATAGCAGGTAGCTTCTCTTTAAGCAAGTTGCTTGTAAGTAACTTGATAATTTCCTAGTGAAAATGACATTTATCTTGGAAAAATGGGGTACAAACCCAATGATATTTTAAAGTTTGTAATTGGGTTCAAATGTGCGCATGTACAAAACTATGCCACCACAGAAAAAGCTGTCTTCTAAGGGTGCCAAGGAAGAGATTGATTAAATTTGGGATCCATGCTTGACTTACGCAATTTGCCTAGTCTTTCATAGTCACAGTGTTCCCATTTGCAAAATAAGGGTTATTTAATTTAACAAATTATTATTAGGCTTGAAATAAGTAATAGAGTAGAAAGTACTGATAAACTCTTAAACATTATACAAATGAGAGCTATTATGATCATATCAGCTCAAGACTGAACTGAAAGCTAGGAAAATTCTTACGAAGATTAAGACTTACTACATTTATCAATCCAGTGAATGCTTAAATACCATCTTTTTATTGTAAACATTGTTCAGAAATTTCTATAATATTGCTCTTTTTATCTATATATTATAAAACCATGATCATCCTTGTGTCCCTATATTATCTGAAAAATAATTACTTGTTCATAATTATATAGTTGATCACAATACTGGTTAGTAATTATATAATATCTTCCTAAATTTTCTAAGCCTTACACAATTAAATATGCTTATTTCAAGACAGATTTGTAAAATATACTTCCCACTGTGATACTGAAGCCCAGCAACAAAAAGTAATAGCGGAAAGTGAAGAACATATAATGATTTTGGTCACTATGAATTGGAAACAGAGATATTGTGGGGTAGGGAAGAGAAAAGGGAAGATGGATGATAGAGAAAGACTGGACATTTTTGAAAAGAAGCCATAGAAGAGGAGAACAAAGAAAGGGAGGAAAAAAAGCCCTGGGGTCTTGGAAATACATCCCTGAACATACTCAGCATTAAGGAGCTGAGATGTGCATGAGAGGCTGATGAATTCTGGCCAGAATGGTCCGTTTCACCCAATTATCACTCTGCATGGCATTACCATAGCTGCAACTAAAATTAGAAACAAGGCTATGATTCATTCCAATGTAGGCAGGTAAACCAATCTTACTTTAAACTTTTTTCTTTATAGAATTCCCAAGACATTTAGTATCTGTGGAATCTCAACAATAGCAGCATATTTAAGAGTCTAAAGTTAAAAAGTATTTTAAAAAGTCTTCATTCTGACCTTGAACTTGTTTTTGAAGGACAATAGAATTAACAAATTACAATAGGTGTATTTAAGAAAGGTTCATTTAGAATCTTAATATATATAAAAATTTCTCGAAGATGGCCGAATAGGAACAGCTCCAGTCTCCAGCTCCCAGCGCGAGGGACACAGAAGACAGGTGATTTCTGCATTTTCAACTGAGGTACTGGGTTTATCTCACTAGGGAGTACCGGACAATCGGTGCTGGTCAGCTATTGCAGCCCGACCAGCGACAGCTGAAGCAGGGCGAGGCATCCCCTCACCTGGGAAGTGCAAGGGGGAAGGGAATCCCTTTTCCTAGCCAGGGGAACTGAGACACACAACACCTGGAAAATCGGGTAACTCCCACCCCAATACTGTGCTTTAAGCAAACGGGCACACCAGGAGAATATATCCCACACCTGGCCGGGAGGGTCCCACGCCCACGGACCCTTCCTCATTGCTAGCACAGCAGTCTGCAATCTAACTTCAAGGCAGCAGCGAGGCTGGGGGAGGGGCGCCCGCCATTGCTGAGGCTTAAGTAGGTAAACAAAGCCCTGCGAAGATCAAACTGGGTGAGGCTCACAGCAGCTCAAGGAGGCCTGCCAGTCTCTGTAGACTCCACCTCTGAGGACAGGGCACAGCTAAACAACAACAACAACAACAACAACAAGAAAGCAGCAGAAACCTCTGCAGATGCAAACCACTCTGTCTCACAGCTTTGAAGAGAGCAGTGGATCTCCCAACATGGAGGTTGAGATCGGACAGACTGCCTGCTCAAGTGGGTCCCTGACCCCTGAGTAGCCTAACTAGGAGACATCCTCCACTAGGGGCAGACGACACCCCACACCTCACACGGTGGAGTACACCCCCGAGAGGAAGCTTCCAAAGCAAGAATCAGACAGGTGCACTCGCTGTTCAGCAGTATTCTATCTTCTGCAGCCTCTGCTGCTGACATCCAGGCAAACAGGGCCTGGAGTGGACCTCAAGAAATCTCCAACAGACCTACAGCTGAGGGGCCTGACTGTTAGAAGGAAAACTAACACACAGGAAGGACACCCACACCAAAACCCCATCAGTATGTCACCATCATCAACGACCAGAGGCAGATAAAACCACAAAGATGGGGAAAAAGCAGGGCAGAAAAGCTGGAAATTCAAAGAATAAGAGCGCATCTCCCCCTCCAAAGGAACGTAGCTCATCGCCAGCAACGGATCAAAGCTGGTCAGAGAATGACTTGGATGAGATGAGAGAAGAAGGCTTCAGACCATCAGACTTCTCAGAGATAAAGGAGGAATTACGTACCCAGCACAAAGAAACTAAAAATCTTGAAAAAAGAGTGGAAGAATTGATAACCAGAATAATTAATGCAGAGAAGGCCATAAACGAACTGACAGAGATGAAAACCATGACACGAGAAATACGTGACAAATGCACAAGCTGCAGTAACCGACTTGATCAACTGGAAGAAAGAGTATCAGCGATGGAGGATCAAATGAATGAAATGAAGCGAGAAGAGAAACCAAAAGAAAAAAGAAGAAAAAGAAATGAACAAAGCCTGCAAGAAGTATGGGATTATGGAAAAAGACCAAATCTACGTCTGATTGGGGTGCCTGAAAGTGAGGGGGAAAATGGAACCAAGTTGGAAAACACTCTTCAGGATATCATCCAGGAGAACTTCCCCAACCTAGTAGGGCAGGCCAACATTCAAATTCAGGAAATACAGAGAACGCCACAAAGATACTCCTCAAGAAGAGCAACTCCAAGACACATAATTGCCAGATTCACAGAAGTTGAAATGAAGGAAAAAATCTTAAGGGCAGTCAGAGAGAAAGGTCGGGTTACCCACAAAGGGAAGCCCATCAGACTAACAGCAGATCTCTCGGCAGAAACTCTCCAAGCCAGAAGAGAGTGGGGGCCAATATTCAACATTCTTAAAGAAAAGAAGTTTAAACCCAGAATTTCATAACCAGCCAAACTAAATTTCATAAGTGAAGGAGAAATAAAATCCTTTACAGATAAGCAAATGCTTAGAGATTTTGTCACCACCAGGCCTGCCTTATAAGAGACCCTGAAGGAAGCACTAAACATGGAAAGGAACAATCAGTACCAGCCATTGCAAAAACATGCCAAATGCAAAGACCATCGATGTTAGGAAGAAACTGCATCAACTAACAAGCAAAATAACCAGTTAATATCATAATGGCAGGATCAAGTTCACACATAACAATATTAACCTTAAATGTAAATGGACTAAATGGTCCAATTAAAAGACACAGACTGGCAAATTGGATAGAGTCAAGACCCATCAGTCTGCTGTATTCAGGAGACCCATCTCACATGCAGAGACGTACATAGGCTCAAAATAAAGGGATGGAGGAAGATCTACCAAGCAAATGGAGAACAAAAAAAAGCAGGGGTTGCAATACTAGTCTCTGATAAAACAGACTTTAAACCATCAAAGATGAAAAGAAAGAAGGCGATTACATAATGGTAAAGGGATCAATTCAACAGGAAGAGCTAACTATCCTAAATATATATGCACCCAATACAGGAGCACCCAAATTCATAAAGCAAGTCCTTAGAGACTTACAAAGAGACTTAGACTTCCATACAATAATAATGGGAGACTTCAACACTCCACTGTCAACATTAGACAGATCAACGAGACAGAAAGTTAACAAGGATATCCAGGAATTGAACTCATCTCTGCACCAAGCGGACCTAATAGACATCTATAGAACTCTCCACCCTAAATCAATAGAATATACATTCTTCTCAGCACCACATCGCACTTATTCCAAAATTGACCACATAATTGGAAGTAAAGCACTCCTTAGCAAATGTAAAAGAACAGAAATTATAACAAACTGTCTCTCAGACCACAGTGCAATCAAACTAGAACTCAGGACTAAGAAACTCAATCAAAACCGCTCGACTACATGGAAACTGAATAACCTGCTCCTGAATGACTACTGGGTACATAACGAAATGAAGGCAGAAATAAAGATGTTCTTTGAAACCAATGAGAACAAAGATACAACATACCAGAATCTCTGGGACACATTTAAAGCAGTGTGTAGAGGGAAATTTATAGCACTAAATGCCCACAAGAGAAAGCAGGAAAGATCTAAAATGGACACTCTAACATCACAATTAAAAGAACTAGAGAAGCAAGAGCAAACACATTCAAAAGCTAGCAGAAGGCAAGAAATAACTAAGATCAGAGCAGAACTGAAGGAGATAGAGACATAAAAAACCCTCCAAAAAATCAATGAATCCAGGAGTTGGTTTTTTGAAAAGATCAACAAAATTGATCGACCGCTAGCAAGACTAATAAAGAAGAAAAGAGAGAAGAATCAAATAGATGCAATAAAAAATGATAAAGGGGATATCACCACTGACCCCACAGAAGTACAAACTACCATCAGAGAATACTATAAACACCTCTACGCAAATAAACTAGAAAATCTAGAAGAAATGGATAATTTCCTGGACACTTACACTCTCCCAAGACTAAACAAGAAAGAAGCTGAATCCCTGAATAGACCAATAGCAGGCTCTGAAATTGAGGCAATAATTAATAGCCTACCAACCAAAAAAAGTCCAGGACCAGATGGATCCATAGCTGAATTCTACCAGAGGTACAAGGAGGAGCTGGTACCATTCCTTCTGAAACTATTTCAATCAATAGAAAAAGAGGGAATCCTCCCTAACTCATTTTATGAGGCCAACATCATCTTCATGCCAAAGCCTGGCAGAGACACAACAAAAAAAGAGAATTTTAGACCAATATCCCTGATGAACATCGATGCAAAAATCCTCAATAAAATACTGGCAAACCGAATCCAGCAGCACATCAAAAAGCTTATCCACCATGATCAAGTGGGCTTCATCCCTGGGATGCAAAGCTAGTTCAACATACGCAAATCAATAAACGTAATCCAGCATATAAACAGAACCAAAGACAAAAACCACATGATTATCTCAATAGACGCAGAAAAGGCCTTTGACAAAATTCAACAGCCCTTCATGCTAAAAACGCTCAATAAATTCGGTATTGATGGAACGTACCTCAAAATAATAAGAGCTATTTATGACAAACCCACAGCCAATATCATACTGAATGGGCAAAAACTGGAAAAATTCCCTTTGAAAACTGGCACAAGACAGGGATGCCCTCTCTCACCACTCCTATTCAACATAGTGTTGGAAGTTCTGGCTAGGGCAATCAGGCAAGAGAAAGAAATCAAGGGTATTCAGTTAGGAAAAGAAGAAGGCAAATTGTCCCTGTTTGCAGATGACATGATTGTATATTTAGAAAACCCCATTGTCTCAGCCCAAAATCTCCTTAAGCTGATAAGAAACTTCAGCAAAGTCTCAGGATACAAAATTAATGTGCAAAAGTCACAAGCATTCTTATACACCAGTAACAAACAGAGAGCCAAATCAGGAATGAACTTCCATTCACAATTGCTTCAAAGAGAATAAAATACCTAGGAATCCAACTTACAAGGGATGTAAAGGACCTCTTCAAGGAGAACTACAAACCACTGCTCAGTGAAATCAAAGAGGACACAAACAAATGGAAGAACATACCATGCTCATGGATAGGAAGAATCAATATTGTGAAAATGGCCATACTGCCCAAGGTAATTTATAGATTTAATGCCATCCCCATCAAGCTACCAATGAGTTTCTTCACAGAATTGGAAAAAACTGCTTTAAAGTTCATATGGAACCAAAAAAGAGCCCACAGTTCCAAGACAATCCTACGTCAAAAGAACAAAGCTGAAGGCATCACGCTACCTGACTTCAAACTATACTACAAGGCCACAGTAACCAAAACAGCATGGTACTGGTACCAAAACAGAGATATAGACCAATGGAACAGAACAGAGTCCTCAGAAATAATATCACACATCTACAGCCATCTGATCTTTGATAAACCTGAGAAAAACAAGAAATGGGGAAAGGATTCTCTAAATGGTGCTGGGAAAATTGGCTAGCCATAAGTAGAAAGCTGAAACTGGATCCTTTCCTTACTCCTTATACGAAAATTAATTCAAGATGGATTAGAGACTTAAATGTTAGACCTAATACCATAAAAACCCTAGAAGCAAACCTAGGTAATACCATTCAGGACATAGGCATGGGGAAGGACTTCACGTCTAAAACACCAAAAGCAACAACAACAAAAGCCAAAATTGATAAATGGGATCTAATTAAACTAAAGAGCTTCTGCACAGCAAGAGAAACTACCATCAGAGTGAACAGGCAACCTACAGAATGGGAGAAAATTTTTGCAATCTACTCATCTGACAAAGGGCTGATATCCAGAACCTACAAAGAACTCAAGCAAATTTACAAGAAAAAAACAAACAACCCCATCAAAAAGTGGGCACAGGATATGAACAGACATTTCTGAAAAGAAGTCATTCATACAGCCAACAGACACATGAAAAAATGCTCATCATCACTGGCCATCAGAGAAATGCAAATCAAAACCACAATGAGATACCATCTCACACCAGTTAGAATGGCCATCATTAAAAAGTCAGGAAACAACAGGTGCTAGAGAGGGTGTGGAGAAATAGGAATACTTTTACACTGTTGGTGGGATTGTAAACTAGTTCAGCCATTATGGAAAACAGTATGGCGATTCCTCAAGGATCTAGAACTAGAAGTACCATATGACCCAGCCATCCCATTACTGGGTATATACCCAAAGGATTACAAATCATGCTGTCATAAAGACACATGCACACGTATGTTTATTGTGGCACTATTCACAATAGTAAAGACTTGGAATCAACCCAAATGTCCATCAGTGACAGACTGGATTAAGAAAATGTGGCACATATACACCATGGAATACTATGCAGCCATAAAAAAGATGAGTTTGAGTCCTTTGTAGGGACATGGATGCAGCTGGAAACCATCATTCTCAGCAAACTATCACAAGAACAGAAAACCAAACACCGCATGTTCTCACTCATAGGTGGGAATTGAACAATGAGATCACCTGGACTCGGGAAGGGGAACATCACACACCGGGGCCTATCACGGGGAGGGGGAGGGGGGAGGGATTGCATTGGGAGTTATACCTGATATAAATGACGAGTTGATGGGTGCTGACGAGTTGATGGGTGTAGCACACCAACATGGCACAAGTATACATATGTAACAAACCTGCACGTTATGCACATGTACCCTAGAACTTAAAGTATAATAAAAAAAAATAAAAAATAAAAAAAATAAAAATTTCTCAATAGATAGATTTTGGTCATGTGAAGATATGTGGTGACCACCTGGGATATAAGATGAAAGTACAAGTCAGATATAAAAGAAGCAGAAATGTTTTACCATTTCACAAAAATATATGTTCAATAATTACTCAGGATTAGCATGTTTTATTGAAATTGTACTGTACTTCACACTTGTTTCCTGTATTTCCAAATGTTTATTTTTGTCATTTACTCTAGTGTTGACCAAATGAAGAAAAAAAGTCTTAATAATCATATGTCTAAAAAAATCTTAAATCTAAAGAAGACAAAACCAAATGTGATTCTTTCATTAGTCCTTGAAACAATGTATTATTTCACTATAGTTCATTCAGCTCTTCGGTTAATGCCTTTCGCATAGCAGACTTTCAGTAATTGCAAAGCTCTAAGAGAAAACTTTTTCTTGATAAAATATAAGCTACCCACAATCAAGCACTTATAACACCTACTTCTTTAGGACAATGGTACATGCTCATGAATATTTTTTATACAAAATTTACAATTCGAATTATTTTATACCATAAGAAGTATTCAAAAAGTCTTCATACAGTATATGGTAAAAGATATCTGAGGGATCGTCTCTGGGAGGCAATGTAGGAATGACTGACAGAAGCATACAGATGACCTGACATTGTCTTTTCTTTCATTTAAAAGAAATTACTTTTTATTTTTCTCCTAAAATCATTTGTGTCGACATGTATAATCTGCCTCACCATACACTCTGTTTCTATATGGTTTCCTTTTTAAAACTTGTTCAACCTCTTTGAAGTCCAATTTGAAATCTGAATTATAATTTCAATTTGAATTATAATTCAAAAACTATAATTTTAGTATATAAAGGAGAATACCTTCAGGTGTAAAAAAAAAAAAAAAAAAAACAAATTAAATAAAATTTGCCAAACTCCCTGAAACATAATTACCATATATCCTTATTAAGTTTACATCCTCTGTCTCACCTTCCCTCTTTTCCCATCCATACAAACGCTACTCAGCCATGAAGAAATTCTTATTTGCTGCCTCCCAGTGGAAAAGGCAAGCGAAGCTTTCTTTTTGCGGTAACAGACGTGCTAAAAGCTAAACTCAGTCTCCAAACACAAGATTTCAGTTCTAGAGATGGGTCCTTAACCAATATACAGAGCTTACTTTAAAAAAAAAGGAGATAGGGGCACTTTGTTTTTCTTTTTTAAACACATTTTCTAAATGGTGATTTAGAGTAGCTTTTTATATTAATAAATCATCTAAAATGATCACTCACCCCTTCCTTTTTAATTCTGTTAATTAAAAATCTGAACTGTGTTTGCTACCACTTAAATTTAACAAGTTTTATTTCTGTCTAGTGAGGATTACAAAAGGTAATCCTGTTTCAAAACTTTCATTTTATTTTCTTTTTAAATAGTAGACTAACATTTCTTCATTGTTCCCACCCCAGGACAATGGCAAAATACGGAAAGAGAGTGGATTTTATGTGTCCTTACACGATCTCTTCCCACAACACACTATAACTATAGGTAGTGATGGATGTGTGAATCAATTTGACTGACTATGGCAATCAATACACAATGTCTACAATATCAAGTCATCATGTTTTACACCCTGAATATATACAATTGTTATTTGACAGTTAACTATTATAAAATTAAAAGTGGACTAAATTAAATAGAGATTTATGGTGGGTTTTTTGTTCTGTTTTAAGATCCCAGGCAGTATTTACCTAATTTGGCCAAAATAAAAATAGGTATCATAAAAATGTTAATAATACTACTGCTACTACCACAGAACATTTATGTACTATTTCATGCTTTTAAAATGTCTTTGATTTGCAGCAATCCCCAGAAGACACAGATGAACTCTTAGGAATGGATAAGGAGAGTGTCATCTTCATTTTATATGTAAGGGTATCAAGCTTCTAAAATTTTCAGTGAAATAATCAAGATCACATGCCTAGTTAATGATGGGATCCACACTACAATTTATATCTTCTTAATCCCAGTCTAGTGTTCTTTCTGCTATATTATGTCACTCTGAATGCTTTCATAAAACTCAAAGGCAAAAATGAAGTGAAGTAAAATGAGCCCTACATTATATCGTACCAGTTCAAAGATGTCCCTTCAGTGATGATACTGAGAAGAAACATAAATTCCAGAAATAGTTTCCATATTAATCACATGCTAATTTTTAATATTAGAAATTAAATTACAAATAGTATTACATAAACTCATAAAAATTAGATCCTTAGCAGTAGCTTACACTCTTAACAAAAATAGCTTGCACGATCCTGTACCTTTGTGGAAAAAAAAACAAAACCTCAAAAATATGGGAACATTTGTACAGTAATACATGCTTACTTAGAAAATGTTCATAAATATAGAACACACAACTCAAAAAAGATAAATAAAAGAAACTTCCTTCCTGTAACAGTAGGGCCAATAAAGAAGCACACAGAAATTTGAAAGAGCAAACCTTCTTCAGAAAATGGCAGGAATATAAATAATGTATAAGTGCTTTTCACAGATGAATGAGAACAGGAAAAAGAATTAAAACATACTTTATGGTGGGATACAGTTATTTCAGCACACAAAAATTTGGGCTTCAGTGAGACATAAAGTTTATTTATTTTACTCTTTCAAATAGACACCGTATTTTCATAAAGGTTTGTAAAGACATATTTAGGATTTATATACCAGAATGCCTATCATAATCAATGGAGCTAATTTGTATCATTTTAGATGGTTTGTTAGTACTTGTGTTTTAAGCATACATGTACATATCCTTTTACATTTAAATTTTATCCATTTATTGAAATTTTATCCATTTATTGACTTCTTACTCTCATTCTTGGTCCCTGCACTAATTTTTCCATTAGTGAAATGTGCTTATTTTGTTTGCTTTTTAGTAACATGGTAATTGAGAAAATGGATTTTGAGTAAGAAAACACAACTTATAGCCATATCTCTATTACTTATTAAGTCTGTGATCTTAAATAAATTATTTAACATCTCCAAATCTGAGTTTTTACCTCTTTAGAATGCCTATAATGAAACTCACATGTCTCAGCTGTTGTAAATATTAAAATGCATACTACATATAAAAAGTACCATGCCTATTACACAGTGAGTGGTCAATACATGCTAGCTAACACTAGCAGTACTAATATTTACATATTGTTTGTTATCATTATTGTGATCTTAAAGTCATATTATTCTTGTTAGGAATTTGTTGAGATAAATTTGTTCATGGCTCAAACCTTTGTTGAGTATCTATTCTATATCAGGCATGAATCTAGACATTTTCTATAGACAGTTAAATGAAATAAATAAGAAAATGCTTAACACTAATAAGTGCTATAATGAAAATAAAGCATGTGATATGACAGAGTACCCATGGAATTTATTGATGTTGGGTGGTCTTAAATTTCTTTTTAATGCTGATATTTAAGCTAGACTTACCATTAAGAAGTCACCTATATAAAGATATAGCTATTGTGCACCAGGGGCAAGGATAATAGGTCATCAAAAAGCTCCTTATTCTAGGATTATAATGATATCAGTAAAAATAATAGTAATAATTATAGCTAACATGTATTGAATAATTTCTTTGTGACTGGTACCTTGAACTCATTTAGTCCTCACAACAAAAACTCTATGATATTGAGAGCATAATTTCATGGATAAAGAAATCAAGACCACAGAGGTTAAATATTTGCTGAAAATTACAAGCATTATATTTTTACAGCTATGCTTTTAACCACTAAGTTATTCATTGTGCTGTCACTGATGATTTGGAGAATTGCAAAGGCCCATGTGGCAGGAGTGTACTGGGCTAGAAGAAAATGTTATACAATGAGATTAAAGAAGTAGGCAGGTACTTGTCAGGAAATTTATGATTAAAGTTAAAGCTCAATTGTAATAACACTCTTATCCTAGTTTTCTCTCTCCTCCTTGGCTTATGTTTTTCAAAATTTAATTTGATTGCCTTATCTTTTCCTTTTGATTTTCATAATAATCTCATAAGCTTTTTCTAATTACCAAGCTTTATAAATTTAAAAACTATTTAAGTAGATAAAAAAATTATTTGGTCATATTATCACAATGATGTTGCCTTATTATTTGTACCTTTGGGTAGTATGAAGCTGGCAACTGGGCTGATGTAGAGGGTCCAAGAAAGACTGTTTAACATTTGTTGTGTCTGGGCAGAAATGGCAGGAAGGCTGAGCACAGCTGGGGCTGTCAACAGGAGTACCTTTATGTGATCTCTCCAGCATGAGGTCTCAGCGTAATTGGACTTTTTACAAGGAGGGCCATAGCTCTAAGCAAGTGTTTGGTGAACAAGTCAAAAGCTGCCTGGCTTTCTATGACCTAGCCTTGGAAATGTTCCACTATACTCCAGAGGTCAAAGCAGTCACAAGCCTGCCCAGATCCAAAGGGAAGGAAGAGACAGATTCCAACTTTTTTTTTAACCTTTTATTTTAGGTTTGGGATACATGTGAAGATTTGTTACACAGTTAAACTAGTGTCACAGGAATATGTTGCACAGATTATTTCATCACCCACCTATTAAGCCAAGCACCTAATAGTTATCTTTTCTGGTCCTCTCCCTCCTCCCACCTCCATCCTCAAGTAGACCCCCATGTCTGTTGTTTCCTTCTTTGTGTTCTCATCATTAAGCTCCCGCTTATAAGTGAGAACATGCAATATTTGGTTATCTGTTCCTGTGTTAGTTTGCTAAGGATAACATTCTCCAGCTCCATCCATGTTTCCACAAAAGACATGGTCTCATTCTTGTTTTAAGGCTGCATAGTATTGCATGGGTATATGTACTGCATTTTCTTTATCCAATCTGTCATTGATAGGCATTTTGGTTTATTTCATGTCTTTGCTATTGTGAATAGTGCTTCAGGGAACAGTCACATGCATGTGTCTTTATTGTAGAATGATTTATATTCCTCTGGGTATATACCCAGCAATGGGGTTGCTGGGTTGAATGAAATTTCTGCTTTTAACTCTTTGAAGAATTGCCATACTGCTTTCCACAGTAGTTGAACTAATTTACATTCCCACCAACAGTGTATAAGTGTTACCTTTTCTCTACAACCTCACCAGTATCTGTTTTTTTTTTTTTTTTTTTTTTTACTTTTTAATAATAGCCATTCTGACTGGTGTGAGATAGCATCTCATTGTGGTTTCATTTGCATTTCTCTAATGATCAGTGATATTGAGCTTCTTAAATTATGCTTGTTGGCCCCATGTATGTCTTCTTTTGAGAAGTGTCTGTTCATGTCCTTTGTCTACTTTTTAATGGGGTTGTTTCCTTTTCTCTTGTAAATTTATTTAAGTTCCTTATAGATGCTAGGTATCAGAGCTTTGTCAGATAGTTTGCAAAAATTCTCTCATTCTGTAGGTTGTCTGTTTATTCTGTTGATAGTTTCTTGTGCTGTGCAGAAGCTCTTAAGTTAAATCAGATCCCACTTGCCAATTTTTGCTTTTGTTGCGATTGCTTTTGGTGTCTTTGTCATGAAATCTTTGCCCACTTTCATGTCCAGGCTGGCATTGCCGCAGTTGTCTTCCAGGATTTTTATACGTTTGAGTTTTAAATTAAAGTCTCTGATCCATCTTGAGTAGATTTTTGTATATGGTATAAGGAAGGAGTCCAGCTTCTTAATAGAGGAAGTGACAAAGAATATGTGGCCATGTTTCAAAACCACTGCAATGAGTTAATTTAAATTAAAATGGGGATTTGAATAACTGTTCTGAGAATGTACTTAGAATCTTTGCAGTTAGTTGTCTGCCAGTATCAGCAGGCTAGCCAATCAACTCCATTCTCTGAACTCTCCCCTCATAAACCATGGTAAAGTTAAACACTTTGAAATTATTTTAAAATATAGCTCTCAGATCAATTTATACCTGTGACCTGAATATTCATCTAATCTTTCTGAATATGACATGAAATTATCAAGTGTTCCTTCAAACACAGAAGTCAGTGTCATCGTCTTTGGCACAGTTTTAAGAATGTGGCTGAAGTCCTCAACATCCATTGATTATTTGAAGACTCTATGCCTGTGCCAAGAAAACAGGCCATCTGCCATATATTGCCTGATAGAACAATACAGTTCTTACTCAGCAGCAAGAACATTCTCAGCTCCCAAAAATCTGGCCCAAAAGTCTTTATATGGTGACATAAGTCATTCAATTCATGGGATTATCCCTTTGGTATTAAGACCAAAGGGAGGCTTATTCTTTGCTAAATGTAAAAGAAATATATCAAATAATTTTCAGACACTGGAATATTCCAGAACACAAAACAGGGGGAGTACAGCATGTATGTGAGGGGTCAAAATGAGGCTATTTTGGGCAGCCAATAAATTGATATTGACTAAATAGAAGTGGTCATGGAAGAAGAAACAAAAAAGGTTAAGGAACATAATAATCTTCTCAATAATAATATTAAGGGGAAGAAAAGAAAAAAAACTAATAGAAAGTTAGTATTTACTACACATTCCTCACATTCATCATTAGTTTTCTACAGACATACGGTGTATTAGTCAGGGTTCTGTAGAGGGACGGAACTAATAGGATATATATATATAAAGGGGAGTGTATTAACTCACACAATCACAAGGTCCCACAACAGGCTGTCTGCAAGCTGAGGAGCAAGGAGAGCCAGTCCAAGTCCCAAAACTGAAGAAGCTGGAGTCCGATGTTCCAGGGCAGGAAGCATCCAGCATGGGAGAAAGATGTAGGCTGGGAGGCTAGGCCAGTCTAGTCTTTCTACATTTTTCTGCCTGCTTTATATTCTAGTGGCACTGGCAGCTGATTAGATGGTGCCCAACCAGATTAAGGGTGGGCCTGCCTTTTCCAGCCCACTGACTCAAATGTTAATCTCCTTTGGCAATACACTCACAGACACATCGAGGATCAATACTTTATATCCTTCAATCCAATCAAGTTGACACTTAGTATTAACCATCACAAGTCTACCCCTTGTCAACTTGAACCCATACACATCTCCTGAGATCTTACATAATCTTCAAATAAAGACAATAATAAGGTAATAATTAAGCCTAAGATAATACAAGTATTCTTTGTACAATCAGAAACTCAGCAATCCCCACCCCAAATACTATTATACAAAGTTGACAATGCTTAAATGTTGATGTGAAGTCAATAAATCTATGTCATATGACGAAGGAAAAAGGAAATAAAATGAAGATATTTTCTTAGTACGAGTGATTACATGCACATTTTATTAACAAAAGAAGGAGGAAATACTCATGACAGTTACAGTCCTCATTTCTGCAGCTGGTCACATGGTCATAGCTGGTGTTGATGACTACCTTCTTCTACTAACCATTCTGTATTCCCTTTGCCTTCAGCAAGTACCTCAGCAGGTCATAGTTTTTTCCTGGTGGAGTGAGCCAAACTTTCATTCCTGAAGGGTCTGGGCCATTTGGAGTCAATCCTTCCTGGATTGGGCTATTGTCATTTCCCCTTGACTTTATTCATAGGGTATGGTAATACTAAGATATCCCAATGGATCTCTTGTATTCCATGCATACTCTTCCTTACCTCCGTTGTGAAACAGTAGACTGATTTCATCTTGACAGTCTGGGTCAAACACTCCAGCCAACACTGTAACTCCCTTTTACTTAAAGGTAGGTTTAAGTAAACCTGTTTACTTAAAGGTAGGAGGAGCCCAAAGTGTCTAGGTGACAATTTTAACTTCCAGTTTAATGGAATCATTGTTGTTTCTCCTGGTGGCAGCATTCCTCCCTCTGGAACTAAGACCTCTAGGCCAGTAGAACATAATGTCAAGGGAAAGGGAAGCAAAAATTTTGTCTCTCACAAGCAGTAAGTCAGGAGTGTCAAATGCATTTATTTTGCATAACTATCTAAACAGTTCACACCAAGGACTATCAGTGTTCTGCATAGTATTAGAAGAGGAGTCCTTAGCATTTTGGGGTTTAAGCATATTAAACAGCCAACTCTAGAAACCCCAAAGTCAACAAAAGAACTCCATCCTTAATATTCTGTTCCTCTAGAACGACTCCTGTTACCAGAATCTGTATTACTCAGGGTTCTCTAGAGGGACAGAACTAACAGGATGGATGGATAGATAGATAGATAGATTATTAAGTATTAACTCACACAATCACAAGGTCACACAACAGGCTGTCTGCAAGCTGAGGAGCAAGGAGAGCTCCTCAGTCCAAGTCCCAAAACTGAAGAAGCTGGAGTCCGATGTTCCAGGGCAGGAAGTATCCAGCATGGGAGAAAGATGTAGGCTGGGAGGCTAAGCCAGTCTAGTCTTTCTACATTTTTCTGCCTGCTTTATATTCTAGTGGCACTGGCAGCTGATTAGATGGTGCATATGCAGATTAAGGGTGGACCTGCCTTTTCCAGCCCACTGACTCAAATGTTAATCTCCTTTGCCAGTACCCTCACAGACACACCCAGGAACAATACTTTGTATTTTTAATCCAGTCAAGTTGACACTCAGTATTAACCATCACATATGGTGACCTATTAGGTGACTTTCATCATGTATTTTAATAGAAAGAAAGTATGGAAGTGCAACCTAATTTCTTCAAGGACTTGAAATTATAGGTGAAAGTACCAAAATTTTACCTCAGGGTTGTCTGCTTCCTTAAACACTCCACCTACTTCAAAAATTCTATGCCATTTCAAGTCTTAAAAGACTGTATAATAAACAGTTTGGGCAAAATACTCTGGTATTAGAACTTAAAGTGTATTTTTCAGAAGGTAACAATTTAAATGTTCTTTAAAGGATGTTCAAGATTTTTCTAAGTAGGGAAAGAAGGCAGACATGTAGAAAGGAATTCTTGTAAGCAAACACCAGAGGTGTAAAGTTTGGTACCTTGCAGCATATGTTGTGTATCTAAATATAGCAATAAGAAATCAGTCTGGAAAAGGCACAGGACATTTTGGGAAGTTGTTATGGTTTGGAATAAAATAGAACAAGTTGAAGTCATAGTCATATGTCATCTCGGATGTTTTATACACAATCTATGTGAAGTTAAATTTTGCCCACTTAATTATTCCTTATTTCATTATTTCAGTAAATACTCATTTGAATGCTTACTATATGCCAGAAAAAGAACTAGTTATTAAGGGTATATGTGAGCAAAACAGATACCATCTCTGCTGATATGGAGCTAAAAGTCTGATGGAAGAAATGAAATTTATTAAAATAATCACATAAATATGTACTAAAGCAGTGTGAACATTTATTACTAAAAATAAAACATATGGATTCATAGGATCTAGTCTGGTAGGTTGAAGACGACGATTTCCTTATGGAATTTACATTTTAGCTATAATCTGAAGACTTAACAGGAATTCATTAGAAGAAAGGACAAAAGGAAAGGTAGGAAATGAAACAATTTTGGAGTCAGTGTGGGTGGAGTACAGAAAGTAAGGATAAAAAAAGGCATGAAAAAGTTTTTGCAAAATTAGTGCCATGTGAACACATTCACATTTCTAAAAAGACCTACAGATGCACTGGAGATGACAAAAGCAGAGCATGGAGCACCAAGGAGAATCCAGTAGAAACTCCGGAAATAGATGATGCTTAATTAGAAAGAGTGATGAAAAAATTAAATATAAATAATGATTTCTATGTTACTTATTTATTGTGAAGATAAAAGAAAATTACTATACAAGTGAAAAGGAAGGTTTATGACACAATATACTATATAAGAATACAGTGTATTAGACTAAAATATATTAGAATGCAAAGACTTGTTCAGTCGCAGAAAGTTTTACATGCAATGAAGTTTGAAGCATATGTTGAAGGGAATTTGAGAGCAAAGACTCACACAGAGTAGACTGATGTACTTAGATCCGAGTGTTTTGGAAAGATATCTGTATTAAGGAGGAGTATCAGTGGTGCCGAGAACAAAAGGAATGACAGCTACTTGGAAATAAGTGGGAACTGTGCTAGGACAGGGTCTGTGAGAATGAAGAGGAATGAATAAGTAACAGGTGTTTCATACATAGACTCATCATAGCATGGTGACTAATTGAGTGTGGAGAGGGAGGTAGAATGATAAATGGGTTCACTTCAGTTCAGCATGTTATGAATAGTGGGATCACTATCCTAAATACTATGCTAGATTTATTTGTTGATATAAAGATAAATATAAGACATTCTAGGTCCTTGGGTCCATAGTTCAGTAGGTGAGTATTGTAAATATCTTCAGCTCTTTCCTAAGCTGAATAGTTGCTAAGAATTACACCCACCAGACTCCTTTGCAGCTTGAGTTCCAGATAAAAATGAGATTCTACCCCTTAGTGGCACTTGCATGAGATTTAGAAAGCAGAACTGCAACAGAAACTCTTGCTGCTGCTATTGGTTCTGGCAAGCAGGGTCATGAGACTGGGTACTGGAAGTTCCTGGTGATGGCAGCCATTCTCTGATTTCTTGCATTGAGCTACCAGCTCGCATGTGTGAGAGGCAGTTGGGAAAGCAGCTGGTGGGGAATGCAGAGCTTCTTGACAACGGAATCACAGCTAGTGTGATGCATCCTGGAACTAAATAGTCCAGTGGTCATGCCCTGGCTTCTGCTGCCCCAGCTCATCCAATTATTTGGTAAGTACCTTTTATTTCCTATATTACATCCCTTTCTGTGTAAAATAACTAAATTATTCTGTTTCTTGAATTAAAGCATGGCTTTCACAGTGAGTCAGACCCATAAATAGATCACTTATACATTATTCTAAATGCTATAACAGTCAAAAGCATGGGCACAAGACAAGTGGATTTTGCTTTTAACTGACACATGGATTGTAGCACTGAGAACCACCAAAGAATGTGTGAAGAGGCAGTCAGATGAACAGGGGTGGCATCAAGAAGAGTATAGTTATTGAGACTAAGAGAGTATATGATAGTAATTGTTCTTCCATCTAATATTACTCTGACCACCCTTGCCAAAACCACAGGTTTCTTTGGGCTTGTATTTTAGTTTTACAAAACCATGAGATTAAACTAAGTTTCCTCCCTGCTCTACAATTCCATAAATCTATGAGAACAATTTATTTTAGTTTTAAGAACACATTTTCAAACATGTCAGAATTTCATAAGATATTTTCTTTCCCAAGGAATAACATGAGTCTTGACTTGACTCTTACAAGGATAAATGTCAAATTAGTTGTATAACGGGAGGAAATCATTTAGCTACTTGGGAGTATTCAGGTTCTAATCAAATTAGGATAAAATTGATACGTCTTCTGTGTGAACGATGGTATGCAGGTGTGAGAGAGATATACCATTAGAAAATATGGAGTGAGATAACTATGTTTTAACTTTTCATCATGACACAGGCTCCCTGTTCTCATCAACAATTTATTATTTAAACCTGAGAAAATGAGCATCTCAAATTCAGGAACAATTTATATCTTTATTATGAGATAAGAAGATTGAGAACAAAAAGTTACTTTTGTATTTTCCAGTCATAATTTTAAAGAAATTTTGAAGAGTATCTACATGACAGTTGTCATCATCTTCCACCTTCAATTATAAGTGAATCATGGGCAGAAAATATTATTCAAGGGCAACTTCTAGAAGCACTGAAACACTGTGTAGCTTTTCAGTTCCAACTCTCATGTGCTAAAATTAATCATATAACCAAAAGACATTATTTTTCTACAAAAAAGTACCTCTAAAATTGCTGCTGGTACTGCTGATCTTTGATACTGGATTTTTCTTTTTTTAATTCTTCACTGTCCTTTGGTCTGCATGCCCTAGAATCTCTGAAACAAACCTGAAACAAGCTTAGCTTTTTAGTGAGACAGGAGAAAGATCATTCTACTTCCTGCAGTAAGTTTCTTTGAAAGGAATCAGTGACCTTCTGATTTAGTAGCATGGCAGGGCAACATGTGTGTTTTTGTTCGTGTTTTCTTCTAAGCAGTGGTCCCCAATCTTAATGGTACAAGGGACCAATTTTGTGGAAGAAAATTTTTCCATGGGCAGGGCTGGAGTGGGGTGGATTTTTGTGAGATAAAACTATTCCACCTCAGATCATCCAACATCCATTGTATTCTCATAAGGAGTGGGCAACCTAGATCCCTTGCATGCACAGTTCACAATAGGGTTCATGCTCCTGTGAGAATCCAATACCACTGCTGATCTGACAGGAGGTGGAATTCAGGAGGTAACGCTCACTGGTCGCCGCTCACCTCCCACAGTGTGGCCCTGGTTCCTAAGAGGCCACGGACCAGTACTGGTCTACAGCCTGGGGGTTGGGGACCCTGTAAAGAATAGGAAAGTTGCTACATTCTGTTTAGATCAGAGTGACATTCCCCAGATCAGAAATCCTTCCCACACCCTGACTACTTTGTGTTTTGTTGTTGTTGTTGAGATATTGTACTGTAATGTTCTCTTACAGCAGTAGCAGGAGAGAGAGTTCCTTAAGAGCAGGGGCAGTGTATTTCTCAGTCTCTCTAAAACCTAGCATAATGTTTGGCAATTGAACAAAATTCAATAAATTTGGACTAAATCAACTTGAATACATATCAGTGCAAAGTTAAAAAATTTGACAAATTTAAGAAGTATAATAAACCTAAAGAAAAGAAATAAAGTCTTACCCAAAGAATTTTACATAAAGAATGAGTGGAAAACAAATTAAGTCTTAGAAAAATGATGCAATTATAAAAGAATCCTTGATTAGATGTGTAAGAAAGTGAGATTATTCTGAATAGAATATAACTAATTAAGATTATTACCTTGTTTATAACAACTCTGATAAAAAAGAAAATGTGAAAAAAATCTAAATGTTTTAGTACAATACACTTATATGTAAGGGCACATAAATTTTTGTAAACTTCAAATCAAAGCCATAGTTCTAAAGATAATGTGATAATTAACTTTCTGTGTCAACTTGGCTAGATTATAGTGAGCAGTTGTTAGGTCAAATGCAATTCAAGATGTTGCTTCAAAAGTAATTGTTAAGTATCTAACAAGCAGTTGAATGTAAGTAAAGCTGATTAACTTCCATTATGTAGGTGGGCATCACGCAGTAAGTTGAAGACTGTAAGAGCAAAGATAGAAGGCCTTCCCAAAGAGTAAGGACTTCTGCCTGAAGATAGCAAATACCAATTCTGCGTGGGTTTCCTGGCTTCACACTCAAGAATGCAATATCAACTCTTACTGGAATTTCCACCCTGCCAGCTTGCCCTACAAATTTTAGACTTGCCAGCCCTTGCAATTGTGTGAGTCAATTCCTTAAAACTTCTTTCTCTCACTCTCTGTCTCTCTGTCGATTGACACTATCATCTGTATGACCTAACTATCACTAGTTCAGTTTCTCTGGAGACCCTTCACTAATAAAGGGGATAATACAGAACAGGAACAGAGACACTTAGGGACAGTGAGGTCCCAAGCAGCCTATACACCTAGAAGTCCATCAGTTTCATCTGGTGATAACCGAAGGTTGCCATTAACACATGTTTTAGGTAACTTCTGAAATATTCCTTCTTTGGTTGCTCTTTTTTAAAATTGGAGACTATTCTTTTGAACAGCATTAGTTCAAAGCAAAATTGAGAGGAAGGTACAGAGATTTCCCATATACTCCATACCCTACACATGCATAATAACATCCCCTACCAGAGTGGTACATCTGTTAACAATTAGTCAACCTACATTGACACATCATAATCACCCAAATCCATATTTTACATTAGGCTTCATATTTGGTGTTGTAGATTCTGTGGGTTCAGGAAAATGGATAATATGTGTCCGCTGTTACAGTATCACATAAAGTATTTCACTACCCTAAAATTCTTCTGTGCTCTGCCTTATTCATCCTTCCTCCACCATTCCAAATCTCTTTTAACCACTGATATTTTATTGTCTTCATAATTTTGACTTTTCCAGAGTTCATATTGTTGGATTCATATAGCCTTTTCAGACTGGCTTCTTTTACTTAGTAATATGCATTTAAATTTTCTCAGTCTCTTTTCATGGCTTGATAGCTTGTATCTCTTTATCACTGACTAATACTCCATTGTCTGGATGTAACACATAAAACAGGGATCCTCAATGCCCAGGCCGTGGACCAGTATTTGGTCTGTAGCCTCTAAGTAATCGGGCTGCACAGCAAGAGGTGAGCCACAGGTGAACGGGCATTACTGCCTGAGCTCCACTTCCTGTCAGATCAGTGGTGGCCTTAGACTCTCATAGGAGTGCGAACCCTGCTGTGTACTGTGCACGTGAGGGATCTAGATTGTGCGTTCCTTATGAGAATCTAATTGATAGTTGATGATCTGAGACTAAACAGTTTCATCCCCAAACCATCCACCCTACCAAACCCTATCAATGGAAAAACCATCTGCCATGAAACCAGTCCCTGATGCTGAAAAGGTTGGGGACTGCTAACATACAGTTTATGTATCCATTCACCTACTGAAGGACTTCTTGCATTCAAAACCTGACAATTATGAATACAGCTGTTATAAACATCCATGTATACATTTTTTGTGTGAAGGTACCTCTTTATTTATTTATTTTTGGGTAAATACCAAGAAGCATGACTGCTGTACCTTATGGTATGAGAGTGTTTCATTTTATAAGAAACCACCAAATTGTATTCCAAAGTGGCTGCATCATTATGCATTCCCACAGCAATGGAGTTTCTGCTGCTCCACATCCTCTCCATCATTTGGTGTTGTCACTGTTCTGGATTTTGGGCACTCTGAGGTATGTAGTAACATCTCATTGTTGTCTTAATGTGCATTGCCCTAATGACATATGATGTGGAACATCTTTTTCTATGCTTATTTGCTATTTGTATATCTTCTTTACTGATGTGTCTGTTACAGTTTTTTGGCTTATTTTTTCATTAGGTTGTTTATTTTCTTATTGTGAAGGTTTAAAGAGTTCTATGTATATTTTTGAGAACAGTCTTTTATCACATATAACATTTTTACATATATTTTCTTCCAGTCTGTGACACCTATTCTTATTCTTTAGCATTGCCTTTAACAGACCAGAAGTTTTTAATTTTCACAAAGTCTGGCTTATAAGTTCTATCTTTCAAGAATCATGTTTTGTGTGTGTGTGTGTGTGTTATATCTAAAAAGGCATTGCCATGCTGTCAGAGGTGTTTGAACCAGAGTGACTCCATCTTCAATGGCGACTGGGTAAAGTAAGGCTGAGACCTACTGGACTGCATTCTCAGGAGTTTAGGCATTCTAGGTCACAGGGTGAGACAGGAGGTTGGCACAAGATACTAGTCACAAAGACCCTGTTGATAAAACAGGATGCAGTAAAGAAACTGGCCAAAATCCTCCAAAACTAAGATGGTGACAAAAGTGACCTCTAGTCATCCTCACTGCTCATTATATGCTAATTATAATGCATTTGCATGCTAAAAGACACTCTCACCAATGCCATGAAAGTTTACAATGCTATGGCCATGTCAGGAAGTTATCCTACATGGTCTGTAAAGGGGAAGAACCCTCACTTCTGGAATTGCCCACCCCTTTCCCAGCAAACTAATCCTTCTACCTCTTGTTTAGCATATGATCAAGAAATAATTATAAATATACGCAGTTGATTAGCTCATGCTGCTGCTCTGCCTATGGAGAAGCCATTTTTTTATTCTCTTGCTTTCTTAATAAACGTGCTCTCACTTTACTCTATGGACTCACTCCAAATTCTTTCTTGCATGAGGTCAAGAACCCTCTCCCGGGGTCTGGATGGGGACTCCTTTCTGGTAACAATACCTAAGATTACCTATGTTACCTCTATATTATCATCCAGATTTATAGTTTGTATTTTGCACTTAGGTCTATTATCCATTTTGAATTGATTTTTGAAAAATGTATAAGGTCTATGTCTATATTCATTTTTTGTTGTTGTTGTTGCATGGGGGTGTCCAGTTTTTCCAGCACTTTTGTTGAAAGGAATATCTTTGCTCCATTGTATTGCCTTTGCTCCTTTGTGGAAAGATCATTTGAAGATACAGGTCTATTTCTGAGCTTCCTATTCTATTCCATTGATCTAATTGTCTATAAAGACAATACCACACTGTCTTGATTACTGTAGACATACTATAAGTCTTGAAGTTGGGTATTGTCAGTTCTCCAACTTTGCTTTTCTCCTTCAACATTGTATTAACTATTCTGGGTCTTTTTCCTCTCCTTATAAACTTTGAATTTGGTTTGTTGCTATCTAAAAAAATAACTTTCTAGGATTTTGACTGGAATTGCATTGAATCTATAGATCAAGTTTGGAAGAAATGACATCTGGACAATATTGAGCCTTCCTAACCATGAACATAGAGTATCTCTATATATTTAATAACTTTTAAAAATGAGATTCAGATATGAACAGCTTGTTATTTTTTTAAGAGGCAAGATCTCATTATGTTGCCCAGGTTGGTCTCAAACTCCTGTGATCCTTCCATCTCAGCATCGCAAGTAACTGGGATTACAAGCACACACCACTGCACCCAAACTAGTCATTTTTGAATCTGCCTTGCATACCTGAAGGGACCAATCTCATCAAGTCATAGTGTATATAATTGTTTTATACGTTGTTATATTTCCTATTAATATTTTGTTGAGAATTTTTGCATCTATGTTCATGAGAGATATTAGTGTGTAGTTTTTTCTTATAATATCTGTTTCTAGGGTAACGCTCACCTCATAGAGTAAGTTATGAAGTACTTTCTCTCTGTCCTCTGAAAGAGATTCTGGAGAATTGGCATAGATTCTTTCTTAAATGTTTGGTAGAATTCACCAGTGAACCCGTCTGGGCCTAATCTTTTCTGTTTTTGAGGGATATTAATTACTGATTCCATTTCTTTAATAGATATATGCCTACTGAGATTGTATATTTCTTCTTTTTGCAAATTTTGGCAGATCATATTTTTTAAGGAATTGATCTGTTTCATCTAGGTTATTAATTTTGTGGGAATAGAGTTGTTCATACCACTCTATTATTATCCTTTTAATGCTCATGAGATCTGCAGTGATATCCTCCACTGTAATTCTGATATTAGTAACTCATATTCTGTCTCTTTTTTTCCTAGTTACTCTTGCTAGAAGCTTGTCAATTTTATTGATCTTTTCAAGGAACTAGCTTTTGGTTTTGTTGATTTTCTCTGTTCATTTTCTGTTTTCAAATGTACTGAAAATATATTTATTATTTATTTTGTATTATTTATTTTTCTCTACTTACTTTGTATTCAATTTACTCTTTTATTCATTTCTTAAGGGCAGAAACTTATTGATTTTAAATTTTTGTTCTTCTCTAATCCATGCATTTCAAATTTTTTTTTTCCTCTCACTCCCCCTAGAAATGACACAAAGTGAGCACATGCTGTTGGAAAAATGGTGCCAGAAGATTTGCCTGATAGAGTTACCACAAACCTTTAACTTTTTTTAAAAAAGTGATAAAGCAAAGCACAATAAGATGACATATGCCTATGCTTCCTGGTTGCAAGTAAAATCTACCTACAGTGTGATGCCTACTTCACTTCCTGGTAGAAATAGTTATACTTTCTTCTATGGGCCCACGTCTTTATAAAAGTATTCCATCTGCACCACAGCAGTTGTCAAAAAATACAACGATTGACTTCTACATGTATTCCCTATTAGACTTTGTCCTCCGTAAAGATAGAATCTCTATAGTTTCTTAGTTGTATTTAAAGTGCATGTCCTAGAGCATTACCTATCAATGGCACTTACTGAGTTTTTATTAAATGAATGATGATACAAATTTAAAGGGGTTTTGCTAGTAATTGGCTACAGTGTAATTCAGAGAATTCCTTTTTAGTTGTTTATTCAGAAGCCAAGACCATTTCCTTTATTTTCATTTTGTAATATGGACTCTGAAAACCTAACGAGTTTACTTTTCAACAGCTGAGTCGCATCAATTTGGTGAACTTATAATAGGTTTGTTTTATTCATCATCTTGTTTTATTCACCAATTTTAGTTGTAAATTCTTTTCATGGGGTTTCAATGGCTTCATGATAACCAGAAATGACTCATGCAGTTAAAGAATTCACTTTATTAGTGCAGAGTGTGCTAATTTGCATCACAAAACAATTCATTTAAATACAGAAAGCTTTTCTGCATATCTGTTTTTCATATCTAGTATAATTTCACCTTTATTAATGCAAAATCTCAAGGTATCCATCTTAACTAGCTTGTTCTCCAGCTATCAGGGATGGTGAAGACCTATTCTCTCTGATGCTTTTGGTGACAATAGTCCAATGATGTAAAGTAAAACTCTATGCTAATTAAGTATACAGCAGTCATTTTTGCATGAAATAAAAGTTTGACGTGAATGACCCCGACTATAGTGGCAGGACCATGGGAGGGAACTGAATTCAAATTCTATTTGACTTGAGTTCATTGTATTTTATTTTATAAATTTACATAGCTTATCCCAATAATTTCTCAATCTCTCTTTCTCTCATTCCTCTTCTCCTGTCTCCCTCTCCTTTTCCTTTCACCCCTTCTCAGGTTATACAAGGTTTTCAAGAACAAAGATGTTGTAAAGATATATGCAATAACTATTACTAAAGCATAATATTATGACATTAAAAAAGCATGTGCTTTGAAGTCTGCAGACCTAGAATACGGTTCTTCCCTATAAAGTATAATCTATGTATTTTAAATTTACTTCTTATTAAGTGGTTGTGAGGGCAAAATGAGATGATGAATACTGCTGTTGACTGAATGCTTATTTCCCTCAAATTCATATGTGAAAATCCCAACCCCAGTCTTAGGAGGTAGGGTCTATAGAAGGTAATTAGGTCATAAAGGACAAGCCCTCATGAATCGTGTATTAGTTCATTCTCATGCTGTTAATAAAGACATACACAAGACTGGGTAATTTATAAAGGAAAGAAGTTTAATTGACTCACAGTTCTGCATGGCTGGGGAGGCCTCAGGAAACTTACAATCATGGTGGAAGGTACCTCTTCATAGGGCGGCAGGAGAGAGAATCAGAAGTGCAAGCATGGGAAATGCCAGACACTTATAAAACCATTAGATCTTGTGAGACTCACTCATTATCACAAGAACAGCATGGGAGAAACCACCCCTATGATTCAATTACCTTCACCTGGTCTTACCCTTGACACATGGGGATTATGAGGATTACAATTCAAGGTGAGATTTGGTGGGGACATAAAGGCAAACCATATCAAATGGAATTCGAGAGCATATTAAAAAGTAAGAGAACTTACTTTTCCTCTCTCTTTGCTTTCTGCCATGTGAGAATATAATGGGAAGATGCAATGGCCATATGCAAACCAGGATATGTGCTCATACTGAACAATGGTGCTAGCACCTTGATCTGGGACTTCTCAGCCTTGAGAATTGTGAAGAATAAATGTATTTTGTTTATAAGCTACACTGTCTATGGTATTTGTGTTATAGAAGCCCACACAGATTAAGATGCCTTCTAAAGGGAGGTTCATGTGAAAATTCTGAAGAAATTTCTGTACCACAAGTCTTTATTCTGGATGTACTCTTACTCTTCAGAATTAACTGACATTTTTCTGATATATAATCATCTTCTGACTCTGAACAGAAAATTATTTACCACAATCATATACATTTTGATTGATATTCATTCATAGTAAACTTAGCTTCTCTGTATTCTGAGTGAATCTGGAAAAGACATTGGATAGAATCAAAGCTATTGTAAATAACTGCAAGAGGGATATAATCCAGGGGATGCAGCTACCATTTCCTGAGCACTTACATGTGGCATGCTCTGTGATGAATACTGTCTGGGCATGGTCTCTAAGTTTCAGAGCTGCTATGAAGGCTAGTATTACAATATATAATTTAGATATGAGAAAATTAAGTGTCAAAGAAATAAGTTATCTGATCAAAGATATGGAATTAGAAAAGAAACAAAATCCATATTTTTCATCTGTTTCTAAAGCCAACATGTTTTCTAATGAATCATATTTGCCTGTTATATCTAACAGATGATTATGATATGTTGAAGAGAGAATCTGATCATTTTAGGAAAAATGAAGGCCTCATATTGGACTTGAACATCCATTGTTTAAAGCTTCCAGAAAAATGTTCAAGCATTGGTTTTATGTGTGGATCTTCTCTCCCCCACGTTTTAACATTTATTCAATCACTCTGTGGAGCCCTGGGAAAAAGCTGGAAACCCACATACCGTATGTCTAAATATTTAAAAATTATAAATCAACCTATGACATGGCTAAAGGTATTCTATCTTTTTGACCTGAAAGGCCAAATGAATATAGAACTATCGCACTTTTTGGAATTCTGAGCCAAATGTATTATTGAGAGGAGGGCCTGCTCCTAATCCTCAATCTCCAGTTTCAGATTTGCAACCCCACCCCTTCTCTCTTACTACTGACTCATCTCAAACTAAGAAGGGCTTTGGAGAATCCCTTCTCACACATAAAGGCTCCATCCATATTCCCATAGCAAACTATCCCGTGTTTGCTTGGGCCTAGGATGTCTACAGTGCTACTACACCTTCCGGGGACACCACAGAGAAAATCTCAAAGACAATTATAGAGTGGATTCTGGAGTCCCAAGTACCCAGATGATACATCTCTAAAAGGCATTTATGAGTTCCACATAGGCATATCTCTGACCCCATGGGATCGTCACAGAAAGAGATGTGTGTTGGGAAGAAGGCAAGGTGCCCAGGTCAGGGGCTCCTCTTGTCCAAGACTTAAATTTGTTCTTTGTTTTGACCTAAAATACCAAGCATCCAGCACTAGTTCTAATCATAGTCTCAGCATCCCATGTGCCACCATCTCTGTTGCAAGTTCTGTCCCCTGTTGTAACTTGAAAATCATTCTGTTTTTTGTCCTTCCTCCTTCTTTGCCTCCCCTCATTGCTCTCTAGTCTTTTCTTTATTTCTCTGTCTCTGTCTGTCTCTCTTTTCCTTTTCTCCTCCTACCCCTTTTAGTCTCTCCTTAGTTTCCCCTCTATTTTAGCCTCTGGAATCAGACAGCCTAAGTTCAAATACTGGTTCCTCACTTGGTCTGGATTACTCACATGGTCTCGGATTAACATTTGGTGTCTGTGTATTACCAATTCCTTATCTCTAACCTTGATAATAAGAGCTCCAATCTTATCTGGCTGTGGTGAGGATTACAGAAGTTAATGTGTGTGAAGTGCTTAGTTCAGTGCATTTTAGCAGCTCAATGAATGTTAGCTTCCTTTTCTTCCCTCCTTCCTTCCATCTCTGCCTCTTAACCTCCTTCCTTTCACTTTTTCTTGATTTTTTTCTCCCTTGTTTCCTACTTTTGTTATTTTATCTTTGTTTCTTATTTCATCAGTGACTAATCTGTGACTGCTACAGTTCTAAGAATCACAGCAATTCTCAACTGAGGATGCTTTTTATCAACAGAGGACATTTAGCAATGTATGGAAACAGTTTTGCTGGTCACAATTAAAAACATGATAATGGCATATAGTGGGCAGAATTAGGGATATTGCTAAACATCTTTGCTGCATAGGCTAGACTGCCCATAATGAAGAATTATCCATCCCCAAATGGCAATGGTGCTGAGTTTGGGACTCCTGTTCCAGAAGTTCAGACATAAATGAAGTATCATCCTGAGAGTCTCCAGGGATCACAGGAGAGGCAGACTAAAAGCCAATCTTAAGTAGCAGGTATGAGGTGCCTTAAAAGTAAAATGGAGATGCGAATTAATTAATTCTACCTTAAGAGAATACAGAAAGGCTATTAAAAAACAGTATTTTAGATGAATCTTAAAGAATACTAAAAATATAACAGAAGCTTCCACTGAATGAGTGCTTTCAAGGCACCAGTCATTGGGCTAAACTTGTTCAATATATTATGAGAGAATATGTTGTTTATGAGCTTTGTGGGAGGAGGATCAAGATCTATAACTTCAACATCTATAAGAATGCAAGGTACCTTTTAAGTCCTCAATAACTATATATTTGATAAACAGATGAATATAAATATCTTAGTTCTCTGTTTAGAAAATGATACTAAATAGTATTCATTGTTAATATGTCTTTTAGCATTAATGTATGTTATATTAATTTTACTGGGACATATACTCGTAAGTTTTAAAACAAATTGGTTTTGATTTCAAAGTTCAAGCTCCTAACAATTAAGACTCAGAAATTTTATAAGAAACAAGCTAGGAACAGGTAAAGGAAAAAGTATTTCAAATGAAAGAAACCCACAACAACATATGGCAAGTCATGAAGATAATAAGGGCTGTTGTGAGGTAGTCATGATTAGACTGCACCAGGACAGCATACATCAAAGGGCAGAACAATAGCAACGCATCTGGAAAAGGCAGGTTTCCATCCAATTGCAGAGGCCCTTATATATACTGCTAGGGTGTGCTTGGAATCCAGGCTGTGGGTGGATTTACAGATGCGTTTCTTCTGCAGTTATTCCTTCTGTCTGTAAACACCGAAGAAGAAACATCTTTGTCTCTGCTCAAGGCACATTGAGCAGGTCGTAAAAGAAAGGCAAGTGAGAAAAGAGGAAAAAGGGAAAATAAATGAGTTTAGATAGGACTGACATGATAGATGTCCTAATGGACAGGGAAAAGTAACCGTGTGTAAAAAAGCAAACCAAGCTAATCAAACAAAGACAATGGACCCAAGAGCCTGACTATATAAAATACCAAAATTATTTGATGCCAATCTCATTGTCTAGTATCTTTCTTGTAACCAATAAATCAGTATTCAGACTTTTCTACATTTTCTGTCATTATCACCCTTTGTGCTAACAGTGCTTTTCATGAAACAGGTGCTACAGGTGCAGATATTTTGGCACCAAACAGTTAAGATGGTTGCCAGAAAGTCTTGCTACACAGCAAGCCTTCTAAGCTCAATCAGAGTCTAATCTTGACTTGACTTTTAGCAAGTCTCTTTTTTTTTTTTTTTGTGAAACTCTTCAACTCCTCTTCACAGATGAGACCCTAAAATACATGATTTCTGCTTCACTGAATAGAGCCAATGACTGGAGGATATCAGTCAAGTCCCCTTCTGATTATTTCTCCATCTCAATTCTATTTATTCCTCAAGGATGGACCTAGAATATTAAGTGGTTTCATGTCTTATGTAGTTACTGTGTAACAGGAACTTGATAAGTGACTTAAATATATCTCATGTAATCTCACCAATTCTATGACTAAGAATTCTTCATTTTTCAAGTGAAAAAACTAAGTCTTAGAAATTCATCAATAACTAAGATTTATTGAATAGAAAACATGTGGCTATAGGCATTTTGAATTTTTTTATGTCTTATTTTACTGTATTCTATACTTTGTCTGTAGACTCATCATAACTATCTTCTGACATATCTCTCCTGAAGTCTTGCACAAAATGATCCACCTTCTACCTCCATTCTCCCAGGGTCTGAGCGCCTTGTTTGTGCTCACGGAATGGTTATGAATAAACCATTCATAGAGTCAAGAAGGAAAACATAAGAAAAGGAAGAAATTGGTTAGTAAGAAAGAATAGAAAGAAGAAGGTAATTAAGTTTATAACAATTTAGTGGAAAAGAAAAATAGGTAAAACAATACGGGAAGCTCAATGTGGTCAGCTTTGCTATGGAAACAAGCACAAAATAAATAATACAGCAAAAGTAAAAGGCATTTACATCAGTCTGGAGATTCATGGAACACTTCCATGAAAATGCTTTGCCTTGACTAAGTCTTACTATGTGAAGAGTAGTTGCCTAGACAACAAAGAGGGAAGAGGTCATGGTCCACATGTTTGAATACAGTAGTAAAAATGTGAAGGCATTCATTAAATCTGAGAGAATTCCAACAATCATACCTGTTGTTCAAGTGAAGACACCATTTCTACAGACCTCAGACCCACTTCTTAATCTTAGTAACCTAATGAGTAGAACTTAATTATGAGGCACGTTCAGGAGGGGATTTAGGTGAAGATATACGAAGAAAAAAGCCCATAAATTAAGGACGGGACTTCACCCAGATATTAACACTTTAGCACTTGGCCCTTTATTTTTTCAGCATCTCAGATTACAGCCTGAAATGCTGATATTAACTACAGCATGGTCCCAACCAAAAATCTCCTAGTGGACTTGTGGTTTCAATCTTGGTGGAACAGGCTGCCTTAATGAGGACACTTCTTAAAATCACTAGAAAATTCACAGAAAACTGGTTACTATGAACGGCCTAACATTGAATAGTTTACTGAAGTTATTTATAAACAGATGTTAATTCTTCAGCAAAACAATAAAGACCTTGAGGTTTGGGCCCATATTTACACATCCCTTTCCCCCATGTTGCAACATCTGGTGTCATGTCCCTATAAAGTCTTCGAGAATAAATGCTTCCTTAATTAATTAAATAGGAAGAGGTTGATTCTTCTCTCTCCAAACCACAGTTTTCTAAAAGGGTATATTATGCTTTTTGCTCACTTACTACAAAGGTTGTATAAGACATTTTAGCCAATAAATAAATCAATAAAACTAGCATAAAACTTGCCTAAGGAAAAACACATAAAGCCATTACTCAGGGAGTCACAACAATGGTAGTGAAGGCTAAATGTTGGTGAAATATGTTAATCACAGAAATGGGTATAGACAGACCAAGGATTAGGACAAAACAACAGAAGAGCTTAGGGAGAAAAAGAAGAAGAAACAAAGAAATCCAGTTTGTAAGAGTCAGCGAAATATTATAGTACTACTGGACATTGAAATATTTACTATGGGAATCATGACCTTTCCCCTATGCTATAGACATATTTTATGCTTAGGACAAAATAAGAGACCACAGTTATATAGGAGTCTTAAGAAAAATGCAATAGATCAAAATTTAAGTTAGTACTTCAGCAAACATTTATTATGTATCTACTCTGGACTGAGAATTGTGTTAGGCTGTAAAAATAAAAAGATGAATGGGACAGAGACAAATGAGCTCATGGTTTACTGGGGTGAAATGACATGCACTATAGTTTTTTGTTAACAGTGTGATAAGTGCAATAATAGAAGTGTATGTGCAGCGTTTTGGAAACAATGAGCAGAGACCAGTTTAATCTGTGTGGGGGAGTCTAGGAAACAAAAAGTTAGAAAAGCAATGGCATTTGCACTTTGTCTTGAAGGTTGAGAAAACGTTTCCCCAGTGGACAATGGGGATTGAAGGGCATATTTTCCAGGCAAAGTCTAGACCATATGCAAAAGCAATGAAGCATACACATGTTTGGTGTGTTAGAAAAGGCTGTTATAAACATAGCAGAATATGGCTGAAGCATTTGCTACTTACAGTTTAAGAATAAAAAGTAAGTAAGCAATAGCTGGGTTATAAAGGCTCTAAATAACATTTAAAGGAATGTGGACTTGTTTTTTTTCTCTAGTCAAAATATTAGAAGCTTTAAATTGAGAAGATGTGATCAGAGTATGCTTTAGAAAAAAATATTATAGTGCTTTGGTAAAAATAAAATAGGCTTGGTGACATCTTAAGGAGATTGAGACAGGGAGGTTTCCTAGGTAATCTTTTTTACTAAACTCAAACCAAGAAAAAAAAGGGGGATATGAATGAAGATCTCCACAGAGCCATTTATGATACTTGCTAGTGCACCCTTAAGAAAAGCCTAGGTATTTAGTTTTGTAGATATTTGTAGACAACACTATGTAAACACACTTGTGGCCACCACTACTATAAAATGCATGTAATTTGAATGTTTTATAAAATGGTTTTGCTTTCATCCCATTATTCCTACCCAGCATATAAATATCTAATAGATAGTTGTTGTGCAAATGAATGCAAGTATCCATATGAAACTATGCCCAAAGATTTTGCTCTGCAAGCACCAATACTAGACAATATGAGGGGACTATTAGAGACACCTATGTTTGGTGGACACATTGAGCACGTGAAATGCCAGCAATAGCTGAGGTGTCTGATTTCTGTCAATAACAATACATTCGGAGTAGAAAAACTAAGTATCACATATTATAAAGACTGGGTGAATGGAATGCTAAGCATTATTTGTAAAAATCTATCAACTCAACAATTTATTCCTGTGGATTAAAAATCCCATGGTTGTGAGTAGCATTGCCTTAAATGAAGAATACACTGGGTGATAGATACCACCCTTTGTTGCACTTTCGCATACCCATTTATATTAGGAAAAAAATGCACTTTATTTTCATCTTAATATATAATTTACCATGGCTTTTTGATGTTAGACCATTTTTATACAGTGTTTTTTGTTGGTATAATATTCCCATATTTATCAACATGAGAAATATTATGAAGTCAAGTAGAACTGATTACAAATCCCAGGGCTTCTCCTCAACAATTGTTTGACCTAGGGAGTGACTAAAGTTCTTTAAGTTCATTTTCAACAAAGTGGGACTTATACCACATGCCTATTTTTGGAGAGAGCAAATGAGATAATGCAAGGAAAATGCCTAATACTCTTCTTGTGCACATGTAAGGGTTTAAAATTCTGCTTTCTCCCTTTTTCTCTTTCATTGCTCTTATTTCCCTTCCTGTCTCTCTACATGTATATCTTTTCTAAAACAAACAGCAACTGGAAAGCAAAATTGCCATGAAGTTCAGAGAAAGTTCAAGTAATTAGATTGTGCTTATATTTGACCTCAAATTAAAAGCCCTGACTTCTTGAAAAGAGTTTCTGATATTTGGGAAATAATTCAAACACCCAAAGCTTTTTCTGGTTCAAGTAATAGATTTTACCAAATAATGATTTTGAGGAACAAAGTGCTAAGGCTTTTTATGCATCTGCCTGAGCAATGTAGTTACATTAGGACTTTGCATTTCAGGAGCAAAATAAACTTTGGAAGTTTCAGTTCAGTCAAGAATAACACTACCAAACTACCCACTGACCAATAAATTTGCTTTGCCAGGTTCTAAACAAGAGAGCAAATATGTGTTCTGCTTAGCTATGAGATAACCTTCTCTCTGACCTGGAGATATCAGTGGAATTGTGGTCTCCGAAAGCTTTGTTAAATACCTCCCAATCCCTCACAGCATTTGGCATGGCATGTTTGTTTAATCTGATTTTATCCCAGTGTTAATGGTTTTGTTCCAATCCTACTGGCTCAAATCCTTTAGCCTGAACTTGTTTATTGTAATGTGTCTGTGACCAATTTTGCATAGAACCACTATTTACAGTAAGAAAGAGCTGGGTCCCATAATGACATTGCCAATCTACTAAACTTTCATTCAGTAATATTCAGTTGGCACTTTCCTAATGTCACCCTGACAGTGAATCCTATACCATTGCTAGAGACCTAAAAGTCCTTGAAAGTGTATTACATAATCTTTATTTCTAGAAACATTTCTGTTTTTATCTAAGAGAAATAATAAAATTATTTCAAGAAAAGTTACAGCTGAGTTGGAAATTGAAGAAAATCTGGCTTTGATGTGTTAGTAATGATTATCAAAAGAAACTGACGACTGGAAGGAAATAAAGTGAGAAAAGATGGTAGAAAAAAAGAATAGTTGTTTTCTGAAATTCATTCTGAGGTGAGGGGGAAAGCTGAGGAGAAATATATTTAGTTTCTGGCAGACAATTGTCAGCAGAGGGGAAGAAGCTGACTATGCCATGCAGAATGCCATTCCTCAGTTTTAATCAGAATGGACCTACAGCAGACACTGTTAGGGCTGATTACATAAAAGAATTTGCTATCTCTTCCAGGCCACTCCCTAAAAACCTGCTCCTAGTTCCACTGTCACAAGGGCATGTGGTAATGATATCCCCATAGGTTCCCAAACCAGCCATCTGGACACATTGCTGAGCTTTCGCCCTCTTCTTCTGCATCCTGTCATCATCAAGTTATGTTGAAATACTCCAGAATACTTTCTAGAATATTCTCAAAATCTATTCACTGTCTGATATCTCCACTACTACTGATCTAGACCAGTAAATCATTACTTCTTGATTAAATTATTACAGAAGCCTTGTATCGTCTTGTCTATTCCAACCAGCTCTGATACAGAGCCTGCAGACAGAGTAGCCCTACTAAGTACACCTATAATTATGTCAGGTTTTTTTTTTTTTTTTTTTTTTTTCCATTTATGACCTGTCAACACCTTCCAATATACCACAAAATAAAGTCTAATGTCTTTAATATCATTCTGCATTATCTGGCTAAGACTTCCCACCGTCATCATGAACCTTCACAGAAATTCATACTATACTAAATTTCTTTCATCTCTTTGACCTCTCCATAAGCTTTCCTTTCTCTATGCCTTTTTGCATGCCTTTCCCTTTGCCTGAAACAAAAAAAGAAAAGAAAAAGAAAAAAAAACTCTTCCTTCCTCACATCCCTCAGGTCTTAGCTGAGCCATCAATCACTCAGAAAAACCTTCTTGACCACACCAGATTTGGTCAGTTGTTTTTCTGAGAGGCTCTCACATTATCCTATACTTCCCTTAATTAGTATATAACAAACTTGTTTATTCTGTTGCAAGTCTGCTCATTTGTATCTTTCATTAACTACTAAACTCTTCAAGAAAAGAAGCTAAGTTTATTTGTTATTCTACCCTCAACAATTAGAGCAGTGCCTGGCACATAATAAAGTTTCAATAATTATTAGTGAAATAAATGACTAAGCAAATCTTGTGTACTAGGCTTATGGTATGAGAAATTGTGCTTGAATTCATATGGGAATTTCTTTGTTTATATATGGCCAGGCTAAGTAGATTATAAATAGATAACCTAAAACTTTTATTATCTCAAAAATTTGAACTTGTAGATAACTCTCCTTTTTTCCCCATCCACAAATAGGTCCATTTTAACCATATAATCTTCCCTGATCCATAGAAGATATCTAGGCATATTATTTTTTTATTTATATTTTAGGTTTTTTTTAACTTTTAGCTTCAGGGGTACATGAGCTGGTTTGTTATATAGGTAAACTTGTGTCACAGGCGTTTGTTATATGAATTATTTTGTCACCTGGGTACTAGGCCTAGTAGCAGATAGGTATTTTTTCTGATCCTCTCTTTCTCTTTCACCCTCCACCATCAAGTAGACCCCAGTGTCTCTTGTTTCCTTCTTTGTATCCATGTGTTCTCATTATTTAGCTCTCACTTATAAGTGGGAACATGTAGTATTTGTTTTTCTGTTCCTGCATTAGTTTGCTAAGGATAATGGCCTACAGCTCCATCCATGTTCCTGCAAAGAACATGATCTCATTCTTTTTTTTGACTCCATAGTATTCCATGGTGTATATGTACCGCATTTTCTTTATCCAATCTGCCACTGATGGACATTTAGGTTGATTCCATGTATTTGCTATTGTGAATACTGCAATGACCATACACCTGTGATATAGTTTGGAGCTTTTCCCCATTCAAATCGCATGTCAAATTGTAATCCCTAATGTTGGAGGTGGGGTCTGGCGGGAGGTAACTGGATCATGGGGGTGGATACTTCATGAATGGTTTAGCACCAGCCACTTGGTGCTCTTCTCAAGATAGTAAGCGAATTATTGTGAGATCTAGTTGTTTAAAAGTGTGTAGCACCTCTGCCCTGTCTCCTTGCTCCTGCTGTAGCCATCTAATATATGCCTGCTTCCCCCTCACCTTCTGCCATGATTGTAAGTTTCCTGGGACCTCCACAGAAGAAGACAATATGGTTCCTGTACAGCCCACAGAAACATGAGACAGTTAAACCTCTTTTCTTTATAAATTACTCAGTCTCAGCTATTTCTTTATAGCAATGTGAATATGGACTGAAAAAGCATGTATGTGTCTTTATGACAGAACAACTTATATTCCTTTGAGTATGTACCCAGTGATAAGATTTCTGGGTCGAATGGTAGTTCTGTTTTTAGCTCTAAAGAATTGCCACACTGCTTTCCACAATGGTTGAATGAATTCACACTCCCACCAACAGTGTATAAGAGTTCCCTTTTCCCTACCACCTCACCAGCATCTGTTATTTTTCTGAGATTTTAATAATATCCATTCTGACTGATGTGAGGATATCTCATTGTAGTTTTGATTTGCATTTCTGTGAGGATCAGTGATATTGAGTTTTTTTCATATGCTTGTTGGCTTCATGTATGTCTTCTGCATATGACTCATATATATATATATATCTTCTGCATATGGTTTCAATCTGCTGCATATGGCTAGCCAGTTACCCTAGCACCATTTATTGAATGGTCCTTTCCCCATTTCTTGTTTTTGTCAGCTTTGTCAAAGATCAGATAGTTGTAGGTTTGCAGTCTTATTTCTGGATTCTCTATTCTGTTCCATTGGTCTGTGCATCCAGTTTTGTACCAGTACCACACTGTTTTGGTTACTGTAGCCATGTAGTATAGTTTGAATTTGGGTAACATGATGCCTCCAGCCTTGTTCTTTTGCTTAGAATTGCCTTGGCTATTCTAGTTCTTCTTTGGTTCTCTATAAATTTTAAAATATCGTTTTCTAGTTCTTTGAATAATGTCATTGGTAGTTTGATGGGAGTACCATTCAATCTTTAAATTGCTTTGAGCATTATGGCCATTTTAGTGATACTGATTTTTTCTGTCCATGAGCATGGAATGTTTTTTCATTTGTTTGCATCATCTCTGATTTCTTTGAATAATGTTTTATAATTCTCATTGTAGAGTTCTTTCACCTCCAAGGTTAGCTGTATTCCTAAGCATTTTATTGTTTTTGTGGCAATTGTGAGTGGGATTGTGCTCCTAATTTGCCTCTCAGCTTGGCTGTTATTAGTGTATAGGAATGCCAGTGATGTTTGTATGTTGATTTTTGGATCCTGAGACTTTGCTAAAGTTGTTTATCAGATTAAGGAGCTTTTGGGCCAAGACTATGGGGCTTTCTAGATATATGTAAGAAAATACTTTAAATGGTCCATTTTCAAGGCATGATAAATGTAAGCACAGGCAGCCAGCCTGTGGATGTAACAAATCTCATGGCTCATGCTCCTAGAAAGTCATGATAAGTGAACAGAATATAGAGTAGGGGTCAGCCCATAAAAGGAAAGAAAGTTTTGTTATTGGGAAATCGAGACTTAAGTGGGGAAGGGGACCAGGGTATAACCTTATAAGGGAGATAATAAAACTTAGGTGATATCTGGGAAGGTTGTAACCCCATAGTACTTGGCAAATGAAGAACTGGGGGAGGGACTTGTGTGCTAGGACATAAATTACCTGCTGTAACTGCCTTGGGTGTGCCTGTAAGATACTCGTTCTTGCAAGGCTGCTACTGAAAGTCTCACTTTTGCTGTTCTTGGTGCCTCTGAGTCCATTCTTTGGGTTTGGACAAGTGAGTATGTTTCTCACAAATCTGGAGTCCCATCCAGGATTTCTGTGAAAGGGACAATGCATCCCACCCGATTTAGGTGACCCACTCTGTCCAGGTGTCCCAGCTCCCCTCAGAGGCCATAGACAACACTGAGACTGTTATTCAGGAGGCAACAGAGGCAAGACAGGGAGAAAAGCAGGCACCACAGCAACCGGGCAACCTCATGACGAGCCAATTTAGGAAAACTGGACTAAAACTGCTGCCTTGGTGGTTGGGCATTTTTGGAGGTTGAGTGTGTGTGACTCAGATGTATCCAAGGTATGAAGAGAGTATACAGTCCCAATCTATGGTTTGGTTCCCCTGCAAGGGAAATGGCTGGAGATGGACAAAGCAATTCTTGAGGTGTGCAAGAAACCACCAGTAGGGGGGTTGAGTATACAGGGAAAAGCTCAGACACACAAAGCGATTTTTGTGCAAGAAACCTCCAGTAGCAGGGAGTTGAGTACACAGGGAAAGGCTCAGACACAGAGACTGACCAAAATGGGAAACAGGAATTCTAGGCCTAAGGAACAAAGGAACGAGGGAGCCCAAGAGACTCCCTCTGACATTCCTGCAGGTAGTCCTTTGGGGAGAATGCTGCAGGTTTGGAGGGACAACTCTCATACCAGGGACAACGAAAAGCAAAATATGATAAAGTATTGCTGTTTTATCTGGCCCAAAGACCCCATTTGTTAGCCTTCAATCTTTTGGCCTAAGTTTGGCTCAGATGAGGATTGGGTTTGCCAAGCTTTAATTCTCTATGTGAATGATAAAATCCCATTCCCACAAGGAGAGACAGTTATGCTCTCTGCTGGAACAAGGAATCAGCCCCCATGTTCTCCTACAAAGAAGAAGAAAAAAACCCTAGTGAAGAGCCCTCACCTAGTGAAAAGCCCTGGGACCCCCATCATGCTTACCCCTGCCTACAGCTCACAAAACAGGGGACAAGAAGATCAAGGGGCAGCAGGAGGGTTAGAGGAAGAAAGACCTGGTGAACATGGGGGAGCTGAACCAACTGCTTTGCTCCTTTAGATTCTTATCCAAATTTAATAAAAGAATTGGAACAGTGTAAGAGGGATATTGAGAACTTCCCTATCTCTTCCAAGTAGCAGACATCTAGTATGTTCTGCTTAGGGAATTTCCCACGGGACCAGAAGAGACTGGCTTTGGAAATGAACCTCTTTTAAGTACTGAAGTTAGGAATTTCAAGAAGGAAATGAAACCACTCATAGAAGATCCCCTGTTTAGCAGACCAGCTGGACCAATTCCTAGGACCCAGCTTTTACACCTGCGTTGAAATTATGTCTATCATGAATGATATGGTGTCATAATGGGTTGAAACGATGTCCATCATGAATGTTCACAGGTGAAGAAAGGGGAATGATTAGGACAGCGGCCATGACCATCTGGAAGAGGCGACATCCTTCCAGGCAAGGAGTCTTGCCAGCTGAAAAAAAAAAAATTTCCAAATGTCAATCCTGAATGGGATTATAATGATCCTAGGGACTGGGCCCAAATGCAGGACCTCAGGGAACTAACTAAAGGGATCAAAGAGTCCACTCTTAGGACACAAAATATTTCAAAGGCATTTGAGATTCAACATGAAAAAAGGAAACTCCCTCTGCATTCCTGCAGCAGCTCAGAGATCAGATGAGAAAATACTTCAGATTAAATCCAGAGCACCCACTAGAGCAAGGCCTTTTGAAGGTTAACTTTGTAACTAAGCTGAACTTGCAGGCCAGGGAGTGCAGCTACAGGCATGGGGGCAGCAGGAGCCACACAGCCAGAGTAGACAGCAGAGATAAACGTGAACAATGTAAGACAACTAGAGTGAGTACACCCCTAATAAGAGAACTAATGCCTATATTACACAAAGGGAGTCACTGGGGACCCCAGGCTCTGTGTAATTCAATACTTAGGAATTATGGGTGTATACGGATTTATGCCCTTGTTAAACAAGTATGAGGAAGTTGTGTAATTTGTCAAAGGATAAACAAAAAAGTGATTAGAAAACATACCATGAGAGGAAGACCTGCTGGACTAAGACCATTTCAAAGCATTCAAGTAAGTTTCACAGAAATGCCCAAAGTAGGAAGACTAAAGTATTTACTGGTAATTATAGATCATCTTTCTGGCTGGATGGAAGCCTTTCCCCTTCCAACAGCCAAGGTGAATTATGATCAAAATACTTGACCACTGTAAATGTGGTCAAAATAATATTAGAACAGATTGTACCTAGATTTGGCCTGGTGGTAAGCATTGATTCAGGCAAGGGGAGCCACTTTACCTCAAGGATGCTAAGAGGAATTATGGAAGGTTTACAATTTAGATGGGATTATCACACTCCTTGGGATCCCCCTTCCTCTGGAAAAGTAGAAAAAAATGAATCAAACTCTCAAAAAGCATATCATCAAACTAATCTTAGAAACTAAAATGCCTTGGACCAAATGTCTCCCATTAGCACTTCTTAGGATTAGGACAGCCCGAAGAAAAGACTTGGGATTGTCCCCCTATGAGTTATTATATGGATTCCCCCATATTTGGGCATGGCTACAGATCTTCCTAATATGGAAACCAAGTACCAATTCTTAAGAAATTACATACTGGCCATATCCTCCACCCTGTCAATCCTTAGGTTAAAAGGACTTCTGACTCAAACTCTGCCTCTCGAGCTCGCGGTTCACCGCTTCTGGCCTGGCAACTTGGTGCTGATTAAGAGTTGGGAAAACAGACAAGTTCTGCCCAAGCTGGGAAAGTCCTATCAAGTGCTCCTGACCACTGAGACAGCCATGTAAACAGTTGAACGGGGGTGGATTCACTATACTGGAGTCAAGGGACTGGTAAAAGACACCTTGGAAGGGAGGGGTGAAAAAAAAGTGAAAAGTGCACCAGTCACCTGAGGAACACTTCAAGTTAACTCAGAAAAATCTAAAAAGTAAACATGGGCTGGCCTCATTTCTGAAAGTTAATATGGCTGAGATGGGCTACTATACAAAGAGCAGAGGGTGAAAATGGAAACTGGCAGGGGACTCCTCCCTGTCCAATCAGGTTGGTAATTAATATAACCAAGATGGTGGCACCCCAAACTATAAGATTTGATGCCTGCCAAGTTTTACCTTGTGGGATTTTAGAAAATCAAAGACCACTCTCACAGGCAGATAAACATCTTTGCCCTGAACCAGATACAAATTACAGTAGGGAATCGCCCTGTCCCAGCTGGAATAATGTATGGTGGACTACCCAATTTCAGGGTTGGACAGTAAACATTGGGTGGGTAACTCCAAGCTGGAGACCCTTGAATAATAAACTACATCTGTCCAAGGGCTCCCTGCCAAATAACTGCCAGAATTTATAATGCAATCCTATACTCATCACCATGGATAATCCAGGTGTTCTAAATCAAGAACCAAAAGTAGAGTCTCAAGTATATGGGTGAGGGGCAGACATCACAGGGAAAGACCCCCTAAGGTGATTTGTCTTCAAACTAATCAAGAACTCAACCTCCCATTTGCTTGGGACTACTCCAACCTCAGACCATAATAAACACTAAGGTAAAGGACATAAGGCAACCCTTAGAAATTTAGACAGGGTATGGGGATGTGAATACCTGGGTCAAATGGGTCAAATTTTTGGTACAAGCCCTCAACAAGAGTAGCACAGCTATGCATGTGCTCAGAGATGACCTCAGGCACAGGTGGTTCCATTTTTCCTAGGATGAAATACCAATCCTAAAGGAATGCATTGCATGTTGGCTCTATACCAGGACAAGAATGCATGGGGGAAATGAGACTTGTAAGAGTCTGTCATTGTTCTTTCCTGCATTGCAGAGGTCAGATCTCAGAGCAATTCCCTTGTTCTCTATAGGGAATATGAACCATTCCTCTTGCCTCTCTAGGCAGCGGGCAGCGTTCAATAACCCCATGGGAGAACTCTTGACTTACACCCACATCCTAAACATCACTGGTGAGTCAGGCAATGGCAATTACTCAGCTCTCCCTATGCCCCGGGCTGATGTCTGGTGGTATTGTGGGAAAAGGAACCTCCACATCCTGTTACCATTCAACTGGACTGGGACTTGTGCTTTAGTCCAATTGGTCATTCCCTTCATGAAGGCATTCTATAAGATACTTAGAAATACACATGACCACAAAAACCGGAAAGATTTAACAAATTCTTTTAATCCTAACATATATGTTGACTTGATAGGAGTTCCTAGGGGGTGCCTAATAAATTTAAGGCCAGAAACCAAATAGCTGCTGAGTTTGAGTCAGCACTATTCTGGTGGTCAACTATTAATAAGAATGTGGATTGCATTAACTATGTCTATTATAATCAACAGAGATTCATCAATTACCCTTGAGTCGTCCTCAAAGTGGTGGCTAGCCATTTAGCTGCCACCAGCTGAATGGTCTGGGAAAACACGCTTATGCCAGATATGATACTAGCAGAAAAAAGGGGTGTATGTGTTATGCTGGGTGGAAAATGTTGTACTTTCATTCCCAACAATACTGCCCCAGATGGGACCATCACAAAAGTTCTACAAGGATAGACAATTCTACTCAACAATCTGGCAGAAAATGCTGGAACTGATAACCCATTTATGGGTTGGCTAGAAGGCTGGTTTGGAAAATGGCAAGGCATGGTAGCTTCAATCCTTACATCTCTCATAATTGTGGCAGGAGTTCTAACAGCAGTGGGATGTTGTATTATCTCATGTGTGAGGGGACTAGCACAGAGATTAATTGAAACAGCTATTAATAAACAAATGCCCGTGACTTACGAGCAAAATAACCTGCTACTCTTAAAAACCAAATTAAACTCACTCTCCTATGAGGAGGAAAGTAAAAGATGTCTAGAGCAATTCGAGGACCAAAAGGGTTTAGATGAAAATGAGGCCAAAGGAAGTAAATAGAAAAGAGGAGGGAATTTGTGAAAAAATATTTCAAATGGTCCATTTTCAAGGCATGATAAATCTAAGCACTGGCAGCCAGCCTGCGGATGTAACAAACCACACAGCTCATGCTTCTAGAAAGTCGTGATAAATGAACAGAATGTAGAGGAGGGGTCGGCCCATAAAAGGCAAGAAAGTTTCGTTATTGGGAAATCAAAATTAAAGCAGGGAAGGGGCCCAGGATATAACCTTATAAGGGAGATAATGAAATTTAGGTGATTGTAACCTGTAGTACTCGACCAATAAGGAACTGGGGGAGGGACTTACATGCTAAGAGACAAATTACCTGCTGTAGCAGCCCGGTCGTGCCTGCCCACCACACACCGGATCTTACAAGACTGCTACTAAAAGTCTTGCTTTTACTGTTCTTGGTGCCTCTGAGTCCATTCTTTGGGTTTGGATGGGTAAGCATGTTTCTCACATATAGAATCACATTGTCTGCAAACAGGGATACTTTGACTTCCTCTCTTCCTATTTGGATGCCTTTTATTTCTTTCTGTTGCCTGATTGCTATGGCCAGGACTTCCAATACTGTGTTGAAAAGAAGTGGTGAGAGAGGGCATCCTCATACTTGCTGGTTTTCAAGGGCAATGCCTCCAGCTTTTGCCCTTCAGTATGATGTTGGCTATAGTTTGTCATAGAATACACTTAATATTTTGAGTTAGAAATATTTTTACATTATCTTTTTCTGTTGTTAAGGCAGTTGCTATAGGATCACTCTTATCTCTTACATATTAATCTACAACTAAATCACCACCCTAAATAGAGCAAGGGAGTATACACTTGTTATTCAGATGAAAGTCATGCATCTTGGGGATGTTTACTTTCTAAAAGCCCGAAGTTTATTCTGAGTAAAAGAACCAAGGTTAAGTCTAAGGGATTATTGTGCCTAGATAGAAGAATGATTCGTGATCAGAAGTTAATTAGGATGAATCAAATTATGCCAAAAGTCAGACATTTGAGAAGAAAAGCAAGGTAAAAAAAAAATTGAATTTGTAGCCTAAGCTATCAACATGACAGAAACAATCGTGTTATTTTGAGCAAGACATTTTAGCATTTGGTTTACTTCATCTGTAAAGTGGGGCAATCTGCCTCACCATGCCTAATCCACAGAGTTTGGTAAACTCTGAAGGTTGTGCTGTTCTCCTATACTATCTTATCTGGAGGTATTGTATTCTGGGAAATCTGAAAGCACTCTCCCTGGTGGCTTATAAAGTGCCTAGAAAATAATGTGTGCTCAATAAATTTCTGTTAAATTAGAAAAGAGAGAGAGAAAAGTTTAAATGTATACCTTTCCTAATACAGGGATATGTATGTATGTATGTATGTATGTATGTATGTATGTATCTATCTATCTATCTAACTAATTATATTTGGAGAGAGAATTATAAATAGCTAAATTAAGTAGAATACATTTTCAAGGAAGAGGGGAATGGATCTTCTATGTAATAGCTACTCACACAATTGCAGCTTCTATGTTAATAGCTTTAGATATTTTGTTTCATTAGATCCTCTATTTCTGAACGGAAGTTCTCAACATTTTACTGATGAGGCAACTGAGGCTCAGAGAAGTGAAAAGAACTTCTTTAAAACTAATAAGCAGTAGAACCAGGGTCGTAAACTGAGTTTACTGTTTCCAAATTCTATTTTTCTATCCCATTTTAATTACTGATCGAGGTAGGAGTCCCAGGATAGGATGAACATTTTCCATAGTTTCCTTTTAAAGTGTCTATACCTACTTACTTTTCCAAAAAGCAGGTAAACCTCATAATAGCTCTTTAGAGATAATGGACGTTTTCATGATTTCCCTCTAGAATGGTGAATCACACTGTTTGGTCAAAAATCAGAGGATAAATTAGGTTCCTTGCTGCAGCACATTTCCTTGATGCATATGTAATATCAATCAAAATCTTTCTTGATGACTCAGTGGGAAAGAACAGCAGGAACATCTTCAACATTCAGCAGTAAGCTTTTTCTTTTCTTTCTTTTTTTTTTTTTTTTTTTGAGAAGAAAGAAGTTTGCAGGAGGGCACAAGATTAGTCCTGCTAAGTTGATACTAACCAAACTCTAGCTAGGCTGATATCAAACTTCCTTAACTTATTTGGATGTGTTGCATTCCCAGATTACCAATACAAATTCAGTTAAATCCATTCCAAAACATAAAAAATACATGTTCAATATTTATGTACTGCATAAGCATCATTTTCATTGGAAGAAATTTCTTCCCATAAAAGAGGACAGCAAAAGGAAAAAGATGACATTAAAACTCCTTTCTCCCTCTAATGGCATACAGAAATTAGTTCTGATGTTACATATGTCAAAGTGCTCAGTGATCCAGGTGAAGTATAGCTCAATTCCTTCCTCTTGGGGTCTCTGACCTCAGTGGATTGCAGTGAGAAGATTTGCAAGACTATCTGTTGGTGAATTCTGCATCTAGTTCTAGCCCTGATATTCCTTCACTGTGAACCCTTGGGAGTTCTCCTACAATAATAATGTAAAACAACTATCACGTTCTGTATGTTTATATAGACGCTACTCATTCTTCAAGATTGGATTTAATGTTATACTCTTTATGAACATACATTCTATGAGAAGAACTTTCTTACCTATTTTCAAATTGCCCAGGGCCTATTTATCATAGGACCTGAATCATACTAGGTACTTTGTATATATTTGTTAAATACACAAATGTGAAGCCATCCCTGGTTTCTCAGGGTGACAGCTCCTCTGTGGCCCTCACTTTATTTTATATCTTCCTCTGCTACAGCCCTGAGAGTACTGAACAACTTATATTTACTGAGGTATTTGAACTCCCATTAGACTGCAAAATCTTATTCACATTTTACCACCAGTGCCTAGAATTCTACATGACTTTAAAAATATTCTTGTGCATTGCATTATTTTGTGATAATTAAAGCAAGTACTTCTATTTCTGAAAGTCTTTGCTTTTACTAGAACCCATTCTGATTTTATTCTTCTCCAAACTTATCTTGCTTTTACTCAGTAGTAGCTTGTAACAAATATGTATTGAATCCCTACCATGATAAACATGATAGCAAACCCTCACATGGAGCTTATGTGCCAAATGATGTTTCTTTCTATCTATCTATCTATCTATCTATCTATCTATCTATCTATCTATCTATCTATCATCTATGTTAATTTGATGTATTGATTTGACTGGGCCTGGGCTAAGAGATTCCTAGAAAGCAGATAAAATATCATTTCTGGGCGTGTCTCTGAGGGTGTCTTCAAAAAAGATTAGCATTTGAATCAGTAGACTGAGTAAAGAAGATCACCCTCACTGATGTGGGTGCCATCCAATCTGTTGAGGGCCTGAGTAAAACAAAAAGGGACTGGGGTAATAGCAAATTCTTTCTCTTCTTGAGGTGAAACATCCATCTTCTGTTGATCTCAGAAATCTCTGCACTCTGGTCCTTCCATCTTTGGACTCAGACAGGAATGCACCCCATCAGCTGCCTTGGTTCTCAAGCATTTGGACTAAGGCTAAATTATACCACAAGTTTCCCTGGTTCTCCAGCTTATAGATAGCATGTAGTGGGATTTTTTAACTGTAGAATTGCATGAGCCAATTTTTATAAAATATCTATCTATCTATCTATCTATCTATCTATCTATCTATCTATCTATCTATCTATTTCCTATTGATTCTGTTTATCTAGAGAACCCTAATACACATCAACTATAATCTACCTCTGTGTGTGTGTGTGTGTGTGTGTGTATTTAATATCTCAGTACCTATGGGTAACTATTATTACTATTCCCAGCATCTAAATGTAAAAAATGACGAACACAGAGATTAAGGAACTCACCCAAAATCACACACAGTAAATTGGCAGAACCAAGATTATGAACTACATAATCTATTTCCAAAGCCTGTGTTCTTAGTCATTACTCCATATTGCCTCTCTTTGAACTAGGAATGTATGTGTATGTTTTATTAATCTTTATAATAATTTTAGGCGGGGCATGGTGGCTGAAACTTGTAATCTCAGTACTTTGAGTGGTGAAGGCGGGTGGATCAACTGAGGTCAGGAGCTTGAGACCAACCTGGCTAACATGGTGAAACCCCATCTCCACTAAAAATGCAAAAATTAGCCAGGCATTGTGGCACACACCTGTAGTCCAAGCTACTCAGGAGGCTGAGGCAGGATAATTGCTTGAACCTGGGAGTCGGAGGTTGCAGGTGAGCCTAGATTGTGCCACTGCACTCTAGCCTGGGTGACAGAGTGAGATTCCATCTCAAAAAAAAAAAAATAAATAAATAATAAAAAAGAATTATACTGTTGTTATTACTATCCCCATTTAACCAATAAGAAATAGAAATTCAAAGGCATTAAGTAACCCACCCTCAAATCTCACATCTAGTAATTTTCTAGGATTAGAATTTGTATTCTTTTAACATGTTTTAATTTCATGTCCAATATTCTTTCTATGTTATAGATTTTAGGTATTTTCTATTTCATACCTTTTCATCTGTTTCTTCCAACTAGATTTTAAATGTCTTATAGACAAATTATATATATATATACACACACATACACACACACATACATATATATATATACACACACATACATACATACATATAATATTGGTATACCTTTCTCAACATTAATAATTATTACTGGCATAGAAAATTTACAATAATTGTTGCCCTATTAATTAATATTAAATGGGGCTTGCAGAAGTAATTATGTTTCTATGTATGTCAAAAAGCTGGAATATGAGCAAGGTACAAAGATGAAGATATGGACTATGCCAATGGAATTTTAAGTAAGATGTAACTAAAGTTTTTTTTTGAAAATTTATGACTTCGGGTCACTATTCACACACCATAAAATTGAGAAGTAATTTGGTCTTGTGTGTAAAACACAAGAAAGTCAAGAATTGTGGGCTCTGCTTTAAATATAATTACTATGTGACTTTCTTCACATAACTTCTTAGTCTATGAAATGGAGATAATTTAAATGTTGTCAAAAAGAAAAATCAAATTTTCCACTGAGTGGCCCGTATAAAAAAGCATTAGACAAATATCCATTACTCATAAGAAGCTTAAGCCATCTAGCTCTTTGCTACTCAAAGTGTGTCCAGAAACCAGCAGCATTAGCATTATTTTGGAACTTGCTAAAAATGCAGAATCCCAAGCCTTATCCCCACAACCTATGGAATAAGAATCTGTAATTTGAAGAAAATCCACAGGTGATACACAGACACATAACTGATATACAAGATTACTTATACCTCAGTTTCAATATATACCCCTTGACTTTTCTAACCTTCCAAACTCTAACACCTTCCATCAATGTGTTTCATCTTTCTTTTGTTCCTAAGCATAGGTTTGGTCTTATCAACCATTTTGTTATTGTTGTAAGAATACCCCACCACAAGATTTCCTTGAGCCCAATAGTACGTAGTGTTCTTATTTCATATTTTCCCTATTGAGATTCACATGTATAACAAGTCTTTAAAAATTAATTCTGGGTTAAAATTATTAATTTACTATGCAGCATTTGGCCTTACAGTTTACTTGTTTTGAACTCAATTCAAAAATTCAATGGAGAAAGTGAACTATAATTTCTGAGGTCCCTTCTGGTTTCTGATTATGTGGTTATCATATTTTCTATTACAAAGCCAAGCCTAGATCAGACACACATGAATACGATAGCCCCCTGAAAACCAGAACCTTTCTGGAATATCCAGGCAGGGCACAGGATGTCACAACTTTTAGAGGTAGCAGAAAATTAACATATGTTCCAGGCCACTCTGAAACTTGACAGTGACTTACTTATATTAATAGGAATCCCGAACTGGTGTAGCAGTAATATAAGTAGGGGTACAGATTATCATGAAGTATTTTATTAAAATTATGCTCTTGCCTTTGCATCTACGTTTTACTCTATTTTACTAATAAAACAAGCCAATTTACTGTTTATATAAAAACATGGATTTGAAGAATCTTTGGAAACATTGAAATTTTCATGATCCCACTACATTTATAGTGAACCACATAAAAAACTTGACTGCACATCTATCATAAGCCACACATAGGCTCTGTATGAGAGAAAATGTCCAATATAAAATGCAAACCCTATTAAAAATTACTTCTTATTTAATTTACTCCTATCACAAACATAATTTCTTTGTGTTTCTCTGTGGCAAATAATTGTGTCAAACTACATCTTCTAAAATCAAACACATTATTGCTACTTCTCAAAATCTACCCTTACCACAAAATAATAACAGAACAAAACCCAAAATACAGCATGCATTTCTCTTTTATTTCTTAGATAATAATTTCATGATACATCTAGAGGCCTAAGCCAGAAGGATCAGAGTTTACAGTGGTGAGAACGGGGTAAGGACTGGCATCTATTGGGAAACTATGAACAAGCCTTCATGAGTTGGAGTTGCTTGGGCTGCACGATCTAAACCATTATCTCTGCTTAGGTAAATCTTAATCCTTTTCATAACAGCAATGCCAGTTGCCTTCTCTACCTGACTCTAAAACATGCTATATTTCCACTGTGCTAAATTATACTTTCTATAAATAAAACTGCCTTGAAATAATCTTTAAACAGATCAATCTTCATCACTAGTCTTAGGTCGAGTACTCTAGGAAATAGACTTTGAGGCTCTAAGATTTTTATTCTAGAGGATTATTGGAAAGTACTCTTAAAAATAATTATTTGTGAAGGGGTGGAGTACAGCAGTACCAAACAGAGGAACTTAAACAGGTAAACAATTGCAATAGAGGGATCAGTAGATCCTACAGGAGCTTGAGAACTGGTTTAACCCTTCAGATTAAACATGAATCAAAGCCAGAAACCTGAATCAAAGCATACATCACAATATGGGATGTGTGTATATCCCACATTGACCGGTAATTTGATGCAGGTTGCCTCCAGGAAAGAGTTATAAATTTGAGCAAGGCATCTCACCTCAACAGAAAGAAATTCCTAGACTGCCACCATCAGCCAGAAACAAACTGGGAAAAATGAGAAATGAGTGTCTTAATCTTAAAGTGGGGTGTAGGTGGTAGAGCACAGTGTTCACTACAGTCTACTTGTTTTCCTGCTTTGGCTCACTTTCTGTATATAGAAAATTTGTCTCATCTGAAAATAGTTTCTCCAAGTAATGATACCAGATAAATTGCTGGTATCATTCCTTGGTTCTATCTTAGAGTCCTTTTTTTTTGTTGTTTGTTTTCTTCCCATTCTTACTCCTGAATAACCAGTAAAGTCACTTCTTAATGCTTAATATTCAATGCATATTCTTATCTTGGACTACTGGTCTTTTCAAACATAGTGAATGGCTGGGTATAACACTAGCAGCTCTTATTTAGGGACACTGATTGCTATGCTTTAGGGACACTCTTGACTGAGGCTGTAGTGCAGCAGCAGTCCATTTGTGTTTTGAACTCACATTCTGAGATGCCTTATATGTGAAAAAGCTTGGACTTTTTCTTCCTCTGTGACTGGTCATAAGAGAAAACTCCCCATCTACCGTGCAACCATAGGTGTAACTTGAGATAAATGTACCCACTTGCTATTGATTATTAAGGGCCATTACCTGGCTTCTATTATTTGGGGATTCTATTATTCCCATTATTATGAGGAAATTCATATCTGTAATAGAATTTCCCACTATTAGTCTTGGCTTGCATAGGAAAGCCACTAATGAGTTTCTCAATAATGCACATCCCCTTTTACCTAAAACATTCTTTATTGCTTTGGTAAAATAATTGTCTTTTAAACCTGTCTTTGTTGTCTTCTGGCCATATTTACTCTTTTGACTCTTGGATGTCCATGGCTGTGAGCCATTGATCTGTTTGTTTTTGTTTTTTAATTGCATCATCTTCTGTGCCAGTTATGACATTCCTACTGTACATTGCTTTTCTCTAAGTCTCCAAGACTATTCGTAGCTTCATAGACCTAAGACTAGCTTCTAATGCCCTTGTCAGGGTGTTAAATCTTATATCATGGAAAGGTGTTCTATATCTGTAAATATAAACATTGATAAATAAGCATTTCCTTAGCTCAATTAACCTTTCCTCCTCTCCCTTTGCATGGCATTCTCAGAACTAATAATCCATACTGTCTACTGGTTCCTGCTAGTACATGTTGGCTAGACCTTTTGGCTACTTAGGTATATAACAACTTCTCCTATAGATACAGCACCTTTCTAGTAAGATTATATTAAATTTGATCCTAGGTATTGGTCTAGTAGCCAGGAAGGGAGGTAGGAATAGATCCTGAAGTGGATGCTTCTTGTCTTGCAAGGTAACAAATCTCTGCATCATCTTTAACCAGTGAGAGACCATTAGCTTTAACCAGAGTGGGCGACTTCTGCAAGCCTAGAAATTTTAGTGCAATGTGAGATTTCAAAGTTTATAAGTGCATTATCCCAGATCCTTTCATTACAAGTGTCAGAATCTCACTTCTTTCCACTTGAGATCCTAATCTTGACAAAACTGACTTGTGGGGGTTTGAGAATTTAGTCACTTTTTGGGTTCCCATGACCTGTATAATTAAGTCCTTCACCTAATCCTCAATATTTTCTGCTCTTGAGGTGCAGGAGATGGGAGTGCTTTTATATGCTGTCAAGCAGGCCCTTTGCGGCTTTCACAGTTTGCCTTTAATTGGCAATTAAAAATTTCTAGTCTTTCATTATCTTTTCCAATTCATCAATAGCATCCAGCAACAGCTATTCAGTTGCATAGACCTTACATTTGTTATTCCTTCAAACCTCCTAAATACCTGACATAGTATACTAGCCAGTGCATTATCTTCCATGGTATCCCACCCCAGATCACCAAAAAGTTTTAGCAATGACAGGGGTTATAAGAACTCCATTTACCATTTTATCACCAACTGAAGAGTGACAAACTCTAAAACTCAATTTTAAAATATGATTTCTAGGATTATTTCAAGAACCAATTATCCTAAATTTCCTTTGTAAGGATACAATTTATTAAGGGTGTGTGTGTGTGTATGTGTGTGTGTGTGTGTGTGTGTATGCATAGCAGTTATTGGAGAGTGTTTGGGAAAATAATACCTGAATGGGAAATGGAGAAGCAGGTTTGGGCAGAGAGAGAAGTTAAACTGTACTGTAGTTGCAGCAGAAGTCTCAGCTTATCCCATAGAAAACTCTTGAGCTGGAAGAGCCCTTCAAAGTTATGCTGAATTAAGGCAAGACGATCAAACCTTTGCATTTCCCATATTAACGAATCATTGTATGTGGGCTTCCCCAGAAAGAAAGCAACTTTAGTTGTGACAACTCACTTCAGCTGAAAGCAATTCCTGTGAAGGACTCAGGTATAAGAATTTAGAAACCAATACCCCTGGCAGCCCACAGCTCTAAAGATGAAATATTAAATGCTTCAATAAACACCTCAATTCTTAAGGGGAGATCTGGGTAGCATACCACAGCATCAACTGCAGGAAACAATGTGAGAGAAACTAATTTATGTAGTATGATAGACAAACCTTAGATTTTAGGTATGCAAACATACCTAAACAGGTAGAAATCCAATTTTTTACTCACGAATTGACATTATTAAACTTTAGTACCAAAATGAGAAAGACATTTAAAAATAATTCCAATTCCAGTTCTTTTTCTTTATACTGATACTCTATTCTTATAATTTTATTTATCAAGTGTATTCATACATTTTCATGCTGCTGATAAAGATATACGCAAGACTGAGGAATTTACAAAAGAAAGAGGTTTATTGGACTTACAGTTCCACATGGCTGGGGAGGCCTCACAATCATAGTGAAAGGCAAGGAGAAGCAAGTCACATCTTACATGGATGGCAGCAGGCAGAAAGAGACAGGTTGTGCAGAGAAACTCAGGTTTTAAAACCATCAGATCTCATGAGACCCACTCACTGTCATGAGAACAGCACAGGAAAGACCTGTCCCCATGATTCAATCATCACCCACATGGGAATGGTAGCTACAAGATGAGATTTGGGTGGGGACACAGCCAAACCACACGTTTCTGCCACTGGCCCTTCCCAAATCTCAGATCCTCGCATTTCAAAACCAATTTTGCCTTCCCAAGAGTCCCCCAAAGTCTCAACTCATTTTAACATTAACTCAAAAGTCCACAGTCCAAAGTTTCATCCGAGATAAGGCAAGTCCCTTCCACCTATGAGCCTGTAAAATCAAATGCAAGTTAGTTATTTCCTAGATATAATGGGAGTACAGGCATTGGGTAAATACAGCCACTCCAAATGGAAGAAATTGTCCAAAACAAAGGGACTACAGGTCCAACGCAAGTCTGAAATCCAATGAGGCAGTCAAATCTTAAAGCTCCAAAATGACCTCCTTTGACTCCATGTCTCATATACAGGTCATGCTGATGCAAGAGGTGGGTTCCCATAGTCTTGGGAAGCTCCACCCCTGTGGCTTTGCAGAGTACAGCCTTCCTCCTGGCTGCCTTCATGGGCTAGTGTTGGGTGTCTGGGGTTTTTCCAGATGCATGGTGCAAGCTGTCAGTGGAGCTATCATTCTGGAGTCTGGAGGACAATGGCCCTCTTTTGACAGCTCCACTAGGTGGTGCCCCAGGAGGGACTCTGTGGGGGATCTGACCTCACATTTCCCTTTCACGTCACCCTTGCAGAAGTTCTTCATAAGGACCCCGCTCCTGCAGCAAACTTCCGCCTGGACATCCAGGTGTTTCCATACATCTTCTGAAATCTAGGCAGTGGTTCCCAAACCTCAATTCTTGACATCTGTGCACCTGCAGGCTCAACACCACATGGATGCTACCAAAGCTTAAGGTTTGCATCCTCTGAATCCATAGCCCAAGCTGTACCTTGGCCCCTTCCAGCCATGGCTAGAGCAGCTAGGATACAGGGCACCAAGTCCCTAGGCTGCATACAGCACAGGGACCCTGGGCCTAGCCCACAAAACCACTTCTTACTCCTAGGCCTCTGGGTCTGCAATGGGAGTGGCTGCAGCAAATGTCTCTGACATGCCCTGGAGACATTTCCCCCTTTGTCTTGGCGATTAACATTGGACTCCTTGTTACTTATGCAAATTTCTGCAGCCAGCTTGAATTTCTCCTCAGAAAATGGGATTTTCTCTTCTACTGCATTGTCAGGTTGCAACTTTTCCAAACTTCTATGCTCTGTTTCCTTTTTAAAACTGAACGCCTTTAATAGCACCCAAGTCACCTCTCAAATGTTTTGCTGCTTAGAATTTCTTTCAACAGATACCCTAAATCATCTCTCTCAAGGTCAATGTTCCACAGATCTCTATGGCAGGGGCAAAATGTTGCCAGTCTCTTTGCTAAAACATAACAAGAGTCACCTTAGCTCCAGTTCCCAACAAGTTCCTCATCTCCATCCGAGACCACCTCAGCCTGGACTCTATTGTTCATATCACTATCAGCATTTTTGTCAAAGCCACTCAATAAGTCTCCAGGAAGTTCCAAAGTTTTCCACATTTTTTTCTGTCTTCTTCTGAGTCCTCTAAACTGTTTCAGCCTCTGCCTGTTACCCAGTTTCAAATTTGCTTTCACATTTTTGGGTGTCTTTTCAGCAACGCCCCACTCTACTAGTACCAGTTTGCCGTATTAGTCTGTTTTCATGTTGATAATAAAGACTTACTTGAGACTGGGCAATTTACAAAAGAAAGAGGTTTATTGGACTTACAATTCCACATGGCTGGGGAGGCCTCACAATCATGGCAGAAGGCAAGGAGGAGGAAGTCACATCTTACGTGGATGGTGGCAGGCAAAAAGAGAGAGCTTGTGCAGAGAAACTCTTGTTTTTAAAACCATCATATTTTGTGAGACCTATTCACTATCAGGAGAACAGCACAGGAAAGACCTGCCCCCATAATTCAATCATCTCCCACCAGGTCCCTCCCCCAACACTTGGGAATTATGGGAGCTACATGATGAGATTTGGGTGGGGACACAACACCAAACCATATCATCAATTATAAAATAAATATCTTCTAGGCTCTCTGTTATGTCAGGAAGATTCAGATAATTAAGAGCTGGACTTTGTTGTGAAAAAGTTTATAGTTTCATATGTACTGCCATGTAACAAAGCTCATTATATATATGCCATAGGTAATAAACTATGTCCTTATTCTGATTCTTAAAGACTTACGTTAGCTGTTGTAAATATATACCAAAGGAAATGTTTTCCTTCAGAAAACATAAATAAAATTTCCCCACCATTTGTTTTCAGTAAATAAAAATAATAAATTTGTACTTTGGAAAATGTGTGCCTTTTTAAACTCATAAATATGAAAACAAACAACAAGATTAGAAGCAAATGAGCTATTTCTTTCATATCTTCAGTTTATGGCAAAGATTATAAAGGTGAAGAAGAGAAGAGCTCCTCAGAAATGGACAATAGTATGCTTATGCCATGCTGGTAGTGATATGCATAAACTCCCTTTTATTATTAAATTTCTAAGGTATTAGAATAAGAAGTACAGTAACTATATTTTATGCATGAAGTCTGTGTTTGATTAGTAACCAATGTGCTCATTCAATCATTCATTGCGAGACCATAAATTCATTAGGGCAAGACCATGCTTGTTTTGTTCACTACTGTGTCTCAAACATAATACCTGTCACATTGTGGGCATCCACTACACTTTCAATTATTAAAAGATTTATGGGGTATCAAAATGAAAGAGAACTATGCACCTTGTGTTCTAATAAAAATTCTATTTTCATTAACCCTTTCTGTTCTATCAAAACTGTATCACATATGGATGCCCAGCATTATCTTTTAGTTACAACATTATTGTAACCCCATAGTAACACGAAATATAATATCTACAACTTAAAGTCTAAGAAAGACTTCTTGAATAGGTATGAATTTTCCCAAAATACATTATAATAAACAAATCTGTTAAGGGAAACCCTGATCAGACCGACCAGGCTTTTGTTATGTGCCTAATTTTGAATTTATACTTTGAGAATGATTCCTGCAGTGAAACAAGTAAGGAAAATTAAGATAAGAGTATAGAATAAAAAGGCCAAAGCTACTGGAGAAGAAATGAATGTGAAGATCCATATAAGTAATAATTAAGTCGACCCTCATCAAGTAGACACCACAGTCTAGAGAGGGGGTATGGGGCAAGATATTCTGCCCTAAATGGGGCTACATATTCACCAACAAGAAAAAGAGTAACTAGGTTTGTCATGAAACACTAAAGAACTACACTGAAATGGTTTAGGAGAAAACTAAACCAGGAACTCATTTTTCCTTTACAAAATGGGACTATTCCTATAGAATTATCACAGTCCGTGCATCAAATAGTCATAGAAAGACAAAAGCCAAAATGTATTCCATAAATAGAAACAGCTCAAACACAGTTAAAACATAAGAATCCAAAGAAATGATGCCAGAAGGTCTTAAACTCTGCCTCCTCTATTTTCCCTATTTTCTGGTTTGTCATTTGTGGCAAGAAGAACCTTATCTCTGAGAGCTTCACATTCCTCATCTCTAAAATAGAATAAACCATACCATAAAAGAAAACAATTATCTCAAAGAGCCAAGAAGACAATAGATGCAAAAGTGCTTTGAAAATCGCAAATCTCCCACCTATATTTACAGTTATTGTTATGGTAGAGGACTTCAAATTTTCTCTGGACTGATGAGGTTACAACTCTAGTGGCAGAGGCTCAGAATTAAATATAGCCAAAATCCAAGCATTTCAAGCAGAAAGGTGTCTATGCTACATAGACAGGAGAAACAAAAGCATCCATCTTCTTCTTCTTTTTTTTTAATCTGTCATGTTGTCTGGAAAATCTTTCTATGGTGCCCTTTTTTTCTCTGTATTTGTTATATTTATGTTGATTTAAAAAATACAGAATAGTAAATATAAAGCTTTGTATAAGGAAGAATCCTATCACATTGTTACACTGCAATAGATACACTTTAGACCAAAGTAGCTGAAAGCATTAATGCAATAAAATACAATTATGCAGCTAAATTATTCCTTGAATTATTGATGCAATATTGACTCATTTAGTATTCATCATAACAAATGGACAGAATATATGCTTACAGGTTAATATTCCCTACCAAGGGAAAAAATGCACAGCAGCTGAACCTATAAATTCAGTAACTTTATCACCCTATATTTTATTAAAATCCATTAGATTCCTTCAGAGGCACAAGGTCAAAGAAGAACAAAAAAAAGGTGTTTCATACTAGTTTAAACAAGTTTAAACAGATATAAAAACAATGGCAATTATGTTGTCTGTCATTTTAATTACCAACATCCATTCTCTGTTAATTCTCCTTAATGCAGAGATGTGGTTAAACAACAGAAACTCTTAACAGCTCATGGAATCTTTGTCCCTGATTATCTATCTCCACATGAATTGGCATTGTTTTGCTGGAAAATTTGCTGCATTTACTATCTACCTGAGACATGCAAACAAACCAGATGTGCATTTGAATACCAATGATCCCAAAGATAATGCTGTATTTACGGAACTGGAAAATTATTTTTTTAATACAGAAGTTTCTTATGTTCTCATTTTAAACAGTACCTAGGTCAGGCACAGTGGTTAACACCTGTAATCCTAGCACTTGGGAGGCTGAGGCAGGAGGACAGCTTAAGACTAGGAGTTCAAGACCAGTCCAGAGAATATATGGTGACCCCTGTCTACAAAATATTTAAGAATCAGCTGGGCTTGGTGGCATGCACCTGTGGTACCAGCTATTTGAGAGGCTGAAGTGGGAGGATCATTTGAGCTGGGGAGATTAAGACTACAGCGAGCCATGGTCGTGCCACTGCACTCCAGCCTGGGCAGTAGAGCAAAACCTCGTCTCAAAAAACAAAACAGTACCTGTGTTAATTTGCTTTTACACATTCTATATTTCTCCCTAGCTTGTGAGCACCTTGAGAATAGAGACCACGTAGATGTAGACCAGCTCTTTGTAGATGTCTTAGAGGTCCTGCAAATTCACTAAATTCAGAGATAATAGCTATAAAAATGACTTAAAACATTAAATTCTCATTTGCCTTATGAAAGCAAATAATAATAATAATAATAATATTACTTTCAGAATAAAAGCAGCCTAAATATCAAGTTAAATACAATTTTTACAACATATTTAATTATGATAAAATACTACCTCAAAGAGTAGTAGTGAATATCTTCAAATAAGGTCTTTTTGACCAAATATCATTCTTTGGATAAGTTGTCATGTAATGAGGTTCTGACTCTTGGTAGCTTTCCACTAAAATGTTGAACTTTACCCAGTTTCCAGATAGTTACTTTGAGTAAATAAGAGCTTTCTAAGTTCTTAAATGTATGAGTGAGTGCTTGGCATTTCTGACATTTCAAGTGAATGCCTCAAACTTTCACAGAAGTTTTAGGACTTGCTCTTTACCAGTTCCATTTTATTTTATATTTTGGGGGGTAAGGAGCAGGATTTGGCTGCACATTACTGACTAAATGAGTCTATACAAGGAAAGAGACAGGTAAATTGTTTCTTCCCCTCCGCCCCCCGTTTTTCCTTCAGATTTAGTGTTTCTGCATTACACTGAATGGCACCTTAAAATAACAGAGTTGAGATATGCAATAAACTGAAAACAAGTGTGGGTTTTATTAAGGAAGAAAACACAATTGTTTAAGTCATTTCATTTTACCCAATAAGTCTCTGCTGATGTAAAAAGGGTCTTCAATAATGTCTGCTGGGGTGCATTGAGAATTTTGCACTGCTCCAGTATGCAGTGTACAATATGATAGAAGAAATCCCTGTCATCCTTTATAGACTGGAGATGTTCGAGGGCTCCACATGCAAGCCGTTGCCTCTCAGGAAAGCAGATTTGTAATATACAAATGAGAATTATTATTTTTTTCTAGCTAATTATCAGAGAAATGGGGAGCACCAAATTTGATGATTTACGTATTGCACTTTGAGAACTCTACTTAGGGACTGGTTAGTACAGTGATTGATTATTACATAAAGAGATATTTCAGTCAATTCTAAAGAGTTTATCATATGTTGGCGGGGGGGGGGGGGGGGGGGCAGGAAAATTTACCAGACGAAGGAAGATAAAAATAAGAAGGAAAAAATAGTTCAGTAAAAGAGGGCAATGTGAACATAAATGAGCACCAAAAAAGGCTTTATGTACTTGACAGAGAAGAGCTGGGCTCAGAGGTATATGCAAACGTTTTCATCATTGTTTCCTTTTACATGCCCTTTCCCCACCAACTCTACATTAGCATGAATAGATGTATTTCAATAACTAACATTTTGAAAGATATAAATTCATTTTAATTTCCAACAGTGGAAAGTAAGGTCCTTGAGAAAGGGTCTTTTATTTTTATTTTTGATGAATTTACTTGAACTGGATCAATACAGGAAAAGGGAGAGTCATCTTGCACGGAGGGCACAGTATAAGAAAAAATATTTTCAGAGAGAATATACTTGCCTGCCTATTATGATCCCGTTTTATGCCCAGACTCATCCCAGGGAAGTTGGAAGCTGAGTGGGTATGATCCTAAAACAAAGATGCTGGGAGGGAGTGATTCACCATGAGGAAACTTGGACCTAACCTGAATAATACCTTCATGAAAGTAACCAAAAGAAAATGAAGGTAAAGTAACCATGGAGCAGAAAACAGTGGGAGAAATTATGTTTTAATACTTTGTGTTTCTGAATAATGATACTCAACATCCCTAAGCTTCCAGTTAAATTATGCTTAATATGTCTTTTCTTTTCCCAGATCACTTTGTTCATAGATCCCCCTCCCCACTTTGTCTCCTATTTGTTGTCTCTTCCAATTTAGTTTGCACAGGGTTCGTGATTAATACCCAGTTTATGTCCTTCTCTGAAATGTTCATGAAGAAAACAGAGATGCTCCCCAAAATGACCTTTGTTGAATCCCTTGATACTTTTCCCCCAAATGGATGTTTTAGCATTTACAAATCACTTTCATTTTCTCTGTGCCTGCCAGATGGGTTTGAATCTCTGTGGTGGCTTTCTTCTCCAAACACAGCCGTTTTCTAAAGGATCAAATAAAGTTCATCGTGGCTTATCTCAATTTTCCTGGGATAACTCACATTTCAAAATGAGAAAGTCAGAATAAATCAACAGCAGTAGCAAGCAGTTATGGAGGTCTCTATTCAGGACAGTCACCTCCTTGTCTCTACAACAAAATGCATTTGAGGTGTGGTCTCAAGGAAAGAGTTGGACGTGGGGGGTCAGCAGCTGAAGGTTTGATGGGGATGACTAACAGGTAAGTATAACACCACATCCAAGAAATGCAACGCTGTGAAGGACTTATTAGCTTATTACATTTTCTGGTTGTGGAATTGTTATTACAGATGTTATTACAGCTGGAGTTTGGGGACTGGGAGGAGGCAGGAACTGGAACCAGAATACCTTACATAAAGACTATCTCAGAACTCAATGACTGAGCAGGAAGGAGGCACACATTGCAATTGTTTTTGTGCTATTGTTATTGTTAATTATAACAACAAAAGAGTTTGTATCACTTATTGGTGCTTCCTATTATGAGATACACTTTAGATGTATATCCTACAAATCATGCAACACATAAATTATATATAATTATGATCATTTTAAAGACATGAAAACTATCCTGTTAATGGCCATACAGAACAAGGTTTCAAATTATGCCTTTAATATTAAGACATCTATTTCATAAACAATATATTTTAAACAATTGCAGCTTGCTGTAGCATTGCTCTCCCACCAGTCCCTATTTAACAAATATGTATTGCTTGCTTTCCCTCAAGTTGTGCAGTGTGATGTTAGAGAAAAAGACCTTAGGAAAGTCCCTTAATTTATTGCATCCTCTATTTATTTGTCTGTTAAAGTGAGGTAATTTGAGTGCCTGTCTCATAGGCTGGATATAAGGATTTAACAAATTGATCCAGAAAAGCAGTCAGAACAGTAGCCAACACATTGAAGACATTCCGTAAATCATTACTGTCATGGAGGAGGCCCTACACCAGTGGAAGGTGCCTGGAGGTGGAGGCTGTAATAAGATAGTCTTACTGTAATAAGATAATCTTGTCTTCAGTCTGGTTGTAGTTGGAATAAAGTCCAATATATAAACAATTTTTTTTTTTGAGACGGAGTCTTGCTCTTGCTCTGTCGGTGTTCAGTGTCATGATCTCCACTCACTGTAAACTCCGACTTCCAGGTTCAAGCAATTCTCCTGCCTCAGTTTCCCAAGGAGCTGGGATTACAGGCGCGCCACCACGCCCAGCTAATTTTTGCATTTTAGTAGAGACGGGGTTTCAACATATCAGCCAGGATGATCTCAATCTCCTGAGCTTGTGATCCTCCCACCACAGCCTCCCAAAGTGCTGGGATTATAGGCGTGAGTCACCGCGAACAGCTATTATTTGCAATAAGAGAGTGAATGAAATAAATACTAAAGAAAGATTCAAAGAAGGATTACAGATGAGCTAATTAAAGTTGGTTTATTGCCAAGAAGGGTGAAGGAAGGGCCTAAGTTGCAGCAAATGTCAACATGCTGGCTTAGATTTTTGAGAGAGAAAAAAAATATTTGCTATTATGTGGTGGTCTAGCTCCTTTATTCACACAATCCTGAAAAGTAAGTATCATCATTCTTATTTTGTGTGTAAGGAAACTTAGACTCAGAGGGTAAAATACCTTTCCAAGGCTTTATAACATGTAATTACATAATAACTAATCACTTTTGAATAAAGTCTGCCTCACTCCAGAGCCTATGTTTTGTCTTTTTAAAAAATTTATTTTCTATTGATACATAATAGATGTACATATATTCAGGATAGCTGTGACAATTTAATATATCCATATAATTTGTAATGATCAAATCAGTGTAATTGGGATATCCATCACTTTAAGTGCTTGTCTTTATGTCAGAAACATTCAAATCATTCTCTTCTAGCTATTTTAAAATATACACTACATCACTGTAAACTATATTCACCCTACTGATCTATCAAACACTACGAAGTCGCCTTGTCTTGATCTGCACTCTTCTAGAGTAAGTATCCTTGCAGGTGTGTGTGTGCCCTGAAATATTGAGAGGCTTCATGTGCTACTAGACTAGAGCACAACTTGGCTAGGAGTAAACAAATGTCCTGTGAAGGAGAGCTATGGGATTCAGAAGGGAGTTGAATGAAAATTCACATTCTAGATATAAAAACAAAAAGTAAATTCATTGTACGACTGAATCCAATCTCTTGATTAAGTATCAATGGAAAATGCACAGCCTGGAGCTATGGAGGTGGCTGCTGCCCTTCCCCCACCCTGGGAGCCTAGAGTGTTAGGCAGCTGTGAGTCCCAGTGCTGGCTGCCGCCCCTCCCCCAAGAAGCTCCAAGGACTTAGACAGCAGACAGTTGCAGTGGTGGTGCTGACCCCCCTCGGCTCCGCAAGCTTAAGCAGATTCCAGTTGAGTGACTGTTGAGAATCTGCACAACTCCATGATTGGGACCCTAGATCCCAGTGGCGTGGACTCACGAGTGGGAACTTCTGATCTGTGGGTTGCACAGTTCTGTGGAAAAAACAGTTTCCCAGGCTGGGTAGCAGGCTCACCCACCACCTCCCTTGGTTGGGCAGTGGGGGCTCCCCTCTCCCATGTGGCTCTCAGGTGGGCCACCACACTGCACTGTTCTTCCTTCCTCTCCATAGGTCACGCCAGCTACCTAGTCAGTTCTGATGCAGAACCTGGATACCTCAGTTGCTGGTGCAGGATTCACACACACCATAAGAATCTACTTATAATAGCATTAATTATGCATCCAATGCTATGCATTTTTAAACTGATATAGTTAACAACTTAGCCATTCAAATATTAGAGATTTTTTCTATTTATTTGTACTGATAGTAAGACCAACTCAATGATTATTTTTACACCCACATGGTTCTTCCTTATTTTTGAAAACATGTAGAGAGATATGATTTTGAAAGACCTTCCCCACCCCAGTTTTTATCTACCATATGATCTTGTTTCACTTCATAGTGTTCATTTCATATGGCGTTTGTGTTCTTGGTGTGTGTGTACTTGCGTGCGTGCACATCTGGATGTATGTGCATGTGTATCAATTTTCTACCCTGACTATAATAATGCTTGCTTCTTGAGGGCAGAGATTTTGCCTGTCTTTTCACTATTATATCCTCAATCACTCTTAACAATGCCAGATATATGTTAGGTATTTATAATGTATAGTAAATTAAAAAAATAATTGAATGAATAAGTAAATGGGTAGTTTTGGGCAACTAATACTTACTTCTTTATCTTTAAGGGTAATATTTGGAATTAGTATTAATAATCTTTATACATTACAATGTATATAAAATTTTAAAGTATAATGTATTATATTTTTCTAAAAATTTTTAAAAATAATATAATATATAGAAAGATAGAAAGTGAACATTTCTCATTGCCAACATTCAAAATAAATACAAGGTTTCCATGGATTTTTATTTCTGTTCTTTTTTGTTCACACAAATTTACATAAAATTGTGAGTTAATTAGCATATAATATACATACAAGCTAAATTTGTAAGCTTACTTCTCTTCATGTAGTGGATATATTCACAAAGAAGTATTTCAAAGACTGTTCTTACATTAGGTATAAATAGTATTATGTACATCTTATTGAATTTATGGTTTTTTTATGCTGCACTCAGGAAAACAAGCTGAAGGCATCTCGCTACCAACAAAGGAAGGTTAAAATGCTAAACATGGAGAATGTTATTTATATGTATTTTAATTGTTGTAGAAAAATATAACCATATATCTGCATGCTACACTGAAAGCTTTATGAAATGAAAAGGCTTTTAAATGTCTATTTCAAGGTTGACTGTGTCATGCTATTTCAACCAAAATATCTTTTTGTGTCCATAGTACAATGCAAAGATGCCAATAAAATTTTTTGCTCACAAAAAACTCATGGGGAAATAAAATAATATATGAGCTCTTAGAGATATACTCTAGCCGCTCTAATATTATGAACAACAACAAAAAAATCTCTCAATGTCAATATTCCCTCTTTGCTGGGAAGTATTTTTAGAAGGGAAAGAAAAAGTATTTTCAATAATTACTTAAAGAGCATAGTATGGCAGTCCCTTCTTATCCATGGTTTCAGTTTCAGCAGTTTTAGTTACTCATGGTCAACCATGGTCTGAAAATATTACATGGAAAATTCCAGAGATAAACAGTTCATAAGTTTTAAATTTCACATTATTTTGAAATTTCAGGTCAGCTCACTCTGTCCTGTCCAGGGCCTGAATCATCACTCTGTTCAACATCTTCATGCTGTAAATGCTTCCCACCCATTAGTCACTTAGAAGTCATCTTGGCGATCAGATTGACTGTTACAGTATCTGAGTGCTCCCATTCAAGTAACCCTTGTTTTTACTTAATAATGTACCCAAAGCACAAGAGTGGTAATACTAGCATATTGTTATAATTGTTCTATTTTGTTTTTACTATTGTTAATCTCTTACTATGCCTGATTTATAAATTAAACTTGGTCATAGGTATGTATATACAGAAAAGAAACATAGTATATGTAGGGTGTAGTACTATCTGTTGTTTCAGGCATCCACTGGGGGTCTTGGAATGTATCTCTCATGGACAAGGGGAAGGTAGTATGATTTAGCAGTGGAGAAAGAGCAGTTCTTGAAATCAGACAGATATTTAAACTCCGGCTTGAAAATCAGAGCAAGTTATTTATCTTTGTAGGCCCCAATTATCTCATTTCTAAAACAGAAAATAATGCCCATTCCTTCATGAGTTAATCATGAGGATTAAATGAAAAATATAAAGTGCATAGCAGACTACCTAGCACATGATAAGCACTCAATTACTGGTAATCCTAAACTGACACTCAATGATGAAGTCTCTTCATGAGGTAATAGAGACAACCCTACATAGCACAACTGATCCCCAGGTGATCAAAAGAAGCCAAGTCACTACACCAATATATTCATTTGGAAAGCTTCATATATTTGCAAGGCACCAACATTGTTTTTTGTATTAAGGATACCGTAATTGAAAATAACCACAAGAAGATGAAAATATTCAAGCTAAACAAGTTTAAAGCCAAAAATAGTCTTTTAAATTCAAATAATTAAAATTTCAGAGGCAGTTGTAACTTTAAATATAGCTGGATGTGTGTGTCAAAATCTAGCATCAAGAGGGAAAATGGTATGCCTTGCCCTATCTCTCCAAAAATCAGCAACTTAAGATTTTATTGATTCCTAATTGGCTTGAACTAGGGTCACACCCTTTCCTAACCCAATCACTGTGATATGTGGCATAGGAGACTCTTACTGGATCATTGCACTTCACATGACACATTTGGACCTTCACGTACTGAGAGACAAATAATGGTAGTACCTTAAACCTACCATGCTTCCCCACCACTGTCAAACTAGGGTGCAACTCTCAAGAGCAGAGTAAACAAATATTTCCATGGCAGACAATGGATTTCTACTCTAAGGACCCAAATAAACCTAATGTAGATAATACAGATTCTTTGTAAATTCATTATGAGATTCAGATCCATAATGGAAGACATTTCTGTTTTATTAAAAGTTCAATAATCTTTATCTGAATCCTCATCTGAATTTCATCTTTAGCATTTAGCAAAGGCTAGCTAGCATTACGCTCCCAAAGTCAAACTATAATACTAAATTACTTCTTTCTATAATACTAACCATTGACCTGCTTCTTTCCTCCTTTCACACCTCTGTTCTCTCTTTCATTTCATCCTCCCTTCATTCTTTCTCTCAAACATTTATTGACCATCCCATATGCATATCTCTCACACAAATTGATAAAAAGTCATTGCCTTCATTCCCTAATGAAGTTTGTGATCTTGTTGGAAAACCACAGCAAACGTGAGTATAAAGTATGATAGAATCGTGCTCGTTAGAACCAGACAGGCATAATTGTGGGCTGTAGTAGTAATACCATAATGGAATTAAAACAGGGCGTGGAGGCAAAAGCCCTGAATCATTTGCCTAGTTCTGCCTTTTAGCAATGTGTGAATTTTGGAAAGTCATATAAGTTCTCAGAGCCTCCAGCTTTTCATCCATATAGTAGAGATGATATTGCCTGCCTCAGAGCAATGTTGTGAAAATCAAATGAACAGCATGTGAAAGTGCTAACAGCACTCTTGGACACATAACTGCCATCACCACGTTTCTAAATAAAGTATTTTGGGTTTTCATAAGAGGCAGAAATACAAGCTAGAATCAGAGAATACTTCATGGGGCTGACTTTAAAATTAATAGAATTGGATAGCACTTATGGAAGGGAAAGACTTTCTGGTTATAGAGAGAAAAGAAGCAAAACAATGGAAAAGAAAATCTGCCCCTAAGAAAATACAGATCTTCAGGATGTGCAGTTTTAAAACTCTAGTCTCAGTCCCCTCATTCCCTGTCGACCACTGAACTTCTTTGTCACGAGACTCTCATTTTCTACAATTCTCTGTAGAAGTAATTATATAACACTTTTGTCTGATTTTTCTTATTCAGCATAATTATTTTGAGATTCATCAATGATGTAGCAATAGTCTTTTCATTTTTCTTACTGAGTACTATTCTATTGTATGAATGTGCTACGGTTTGTTTACCTATTAACTTTTTGATAGACATTAGGGTTAGTCCTGATTGTTTGGCTTCCAAACAGAAAAGTTATGAACATTAATATATAATTATTTATAATAATATATATTTTCATTTCTCTTGAAAAAATACCAAGGAATAAAATTGCTGGATTATAGAGTAGTCATGTATTTAACTTTTTAAGAAATTATTCTCTAAAGATACTTTTTCAATTTATAATGCCTATTTATATTTATAATTTAAATTTTAGCCATTCTAAAAGGAATGTAGTACAGAATTACATTTTCTTAATGACTGCTCATGTTAAACACCCTTCATGGGCTAACAAGCCATCTATTTTCCCTGGTGAAGTGTCTGTCCAAATATTTCAAGCATTTTATATTGCGTTATTTGTTTTATTATTGTGTTTTGAGGCTCCTTTATGTATTCTGATATGTCTTTTTTTTTTTTTTTTGAGATGGATTTTTGCTCTTGTCACCCAGGCTGGAGTGCAATGGCACGATCTCGCTTCACCGCAACCTCCGCCTCCCAGGTTCAAGGGATTCTCCTGCCTCAGCCTCGCAAATAGCTGGGATTACAGGCATGTGCCACCGTGCTCCGCTAATTTTGTGCGTTTAGTAGAGACAGGGTTTCTCCATATTGGTCAGGCTGGTCTCAAACTCCCCACCTCAGGTGATCCGCCCGCCTTGGCCTCCCAAAGTGCTAGGATTACAGGCGTGAGCCACTGCGCCTGGCCACGATATGACTTCTTTATCAGGTATATGATAAATACCTGATATTTGCACTGACTGGTGCAAATTTTTTGCTACCAGTCTTGTGACTGATGATTTTAGTCTCTTAATATCTTTGAAGAGCTGAAGACTTCAATGTTTATTAAGTGCAGTTCTTCATATTATCCTTTCATGGGTCATGATTTTATCATTGTATCTGAGAAAACTTTGCCTCATCCAAGATCACAAAGGATTTCTTCTATGTTTTATTCCAGAAGTATAACAATTCTATGTTTCACATTTAGGTCTACACTTTTACTCACATGTTATTTATAAATTTTGTATCAAGTATGAATTAAAGCATTTTTTAAAAAAAATTGTTTTGCAAATGGACAACCAATTGTTCAAAAAATCAGTTACTCAAATATATGAAATATATGTAAATCTATCAGTCAAACTGTGCAAATATAGTCTGTTAATTGATCCGTTTTTCTATTTTAACGCCAATACAAACTATCTTAATTAGTGTCAGTTTTTAAGGAGTCTTGAAATCTGGTAGTAGCATAGTTTTCTGACTTTATTCCTTTTCAAATTTGACTTACTGAAATTATAAGTCCTCTGAATTTCCATATTAAATTTAGACAAAGTTTTTAAATTCTTACTAATAACTCTAATGAAATTTTAATTAGCATTGCATTAAATTTTTGGAGCCATTAAGGGTATTAACATAGAAAATATTTAATCTTCCAACACATGAACACTGGGCCTTTCCATTTCAAAGCCTGCTTTAATTTCTCTCAGTAGTATCTTGCAGTTTTCAGTGTATAGGTATTTCACATCCTATGTCAGATTTCTAAGATTTTCATCTTTGATGCTAGTATACATAGGAAAGCAATTGATTCTTTGTTTCTGTATCAGGTATTCTGAAACTTTTAAATTTACTTGGTTTCTGAAGTTTGTTTTTGTAGATTCCATTGGATTTGCTATACAGACAATTCTGTTGCCTATAAATAAAAATAATTTTACTTCTTCTTTCAATTGGATTTTTAATTTTTTTCTTGCCATATTACACTGACTAAAACCTTTAGTTAAGAAATAGAAATGCTGAGAACAAACACCCTTCTCTTGCTCATGATTTCAGGAGGAAAGCATTATGTCTCTCTGGAAGATAAATTTGGTGCCTGATTCTCCACCTTAGCCAGAAGCCAAAAACTAGGTAGCCTTCCTTATACACAACTATTCATCACCCTGCACAGTACCTAACTCTTAACAAGCATACAAGGTATGCTTCACACCTTTAAAATTAATACATAAAAATCACTCTATGAGTTGTAAAATGGATGAACTTGAGATGTTAGCAATAAGTTGTAGATTATAAAGAAAAACACAGCGTATCAAACAAGTAAGACTTATTCTAATGGAGCAACACTGGAACTGGAGAAAATGGAGCAAATGTAAAAGATGTTGCATGAAAAAAAGTCTTCATAATGTATTGCCTGGGTTGACCTTCTGAAGAGAAACACTGAAACTTACTCAGTGCAAGAATGTTCTCTAATGTACTCCCAGTAGTTATTTATTCAAAAATTTATCGAACTGATATATTCCGGGTATGGTACTAATCATTTGTTTCACATTATAACAAACTTCAGAAACCAAGTAAATTTAAAAGTAATTATCAGATATAATTACAGTTCTTTGGATGGTGGGACACAAAGACTTGAAGAGATGAAAGGCAGAACTCTTTCTTACTGGCATCTCCAAATGAGATAAGGCTATCGTGAAAGACCACATGTCCAGCTGCACCCCAGTACAGGGTAATAGCAAGCTGGGATTTTAGGACATGGCTTATATATGGTAAGTAAGGTGAGATTAGCTAGTATTCATGAACTTTGTGAGGACTGAGCATTTTTAACAACCTTTCCACCAAAGACAGAAGAAGCCTTCCTTGGTGTTTAGTATCTGGGGACCTCTGGCATAGGCATATATGTATTATAACGCAGGAGTATAAGAGCATCTTAAGGGAGATAGTTGGGGTGGAGGCTTAGCAAACTGCCTCCAAAGGGTAATTGAGGGTTTTCAGCCAAGACTTCAAAACTGGGTCCAGAGAGCACTTGTGAAATATTACATTACACCACTTAAAATACATCTTAAATAATTCTTACATTAAGCATAAGATCTTACAATTGCTATATCCTGTAGTTGATTTGGGGTGTTCAATAATTATATCTTTCCATATTGGAGATTTCCCCATGGTATGAATTGCAGGGAGAGTAAGCCTGCCTCCTTCTACAGAAAGAAGAAAGCCAAGTACTTTTCTCCACTTTCTGGCAGCACCAACATGGGCATGTAGTTGAGGCCCAAACAGTCAGACCCTCTGGCCTAGGAATTTGAATCTGTCCAGAGTGCCACAGGTAAGTCTAATAAGTAATTATTTTCACTGGTAACTGCTACATCAGTTTCCAGAGTAGGAGGATCAACAGCAGTGGCAGGACCAGCCATGGCAATGAATGTCCAGCCAGCGTCAGCACCAGATGATTCCCATGGCATGATTTTGACTACAGTTCTAGTGCCTGTTCAACCTTGGCTTTTATCTGGTCTGTTATTTATTTCTTTTTCTAGGTTACTGTTAATTCTGTGAATTATGCAATATCTTCCATACATTCATTTTCTTCTTGAATCAACCAAAGTTCATTTCTATTGCTTACAATAAAGAAATCTGACAGAAAAACCTCCATTAAATATATTAAAAAATTAAAGATCAGTGAATTTAATTCACTTGCCAAGGCTACACTATCATTAGCTAGCTGATAGAACTGTGATTTGATCCCAGAAGAATCTATTCCAATGACTATCTCTTTCTGACATATCCTGCTGTTAGGCATGACTACACTGTATTGAGAGACTGAGAAGTCACTATGACCAAATTAACCTACTTTCTTGGGAGATCCTTTTGTAAACTGAAGAGAAGTTTGCCTTTCTGAAATTTCTCATAGGCTATACTTCAGCTATCTGATGTTCCAAGGAATAACTAACTAATTTCCTCCATATGATGGCCTATCAAATATCTAAAGCCACATCTTATATAATTTTTTGTGTGTAATTCACATATATTAAGAAAAGGTTAATTAAATATTTACTATTTTGGAGATCTGTACTATGTATGTCATTACAGAGTTTTTAAAATGTACCTAAATTACCTATATAAATGTTTACTTTAAAAAGTATTGTGCCGTACTTAGGAGAGAAAATAAAAACTAAGTTCTATCAGCTGATATGGAAAAGTTTTACAGAAAATATAACAACATTATGCACACTTTAGTAGAGATTATGTATGTGTGTATTATATCATTTCTTCTTTAGGGCAAGCAGAAATGCTTCATTTCTCAGGCTCTTTTAGAGTTACCTTCTAAATGTACGACTGAGATCTGGCCAATAAAATAGGAGAATAATATTATAATCCACATTCTAGCCTGGTTCTTAAAAATATTACATGGCTTTCTCCAACTCACTTCCCCTGTAGCATCCACAAACAGTATTACAAGGTTGAAGGAACTAGAAACACTCAGTATCTGGAAGAGAGTCTCAACTTACAACCACCCAATTTCGCATGAGCAAGAAATAAAATCTTCTTACATCTTAACTAATGAGATTTAAGAGTTAGTCACTGCAACAGAGCCTATCCTATCCTGACTAATAAGGACGAACTAAGAAAACTGGGTTTAATTTTCTCTTTGTTAACATCGTTTTTATGTGGGCATTTTGTGGAGGCTAGGGAAACTAAAATGAACAGGACACATTTTCTTAACTACTAATAGCTCAAAGAGACTGATATTGTCAGAATAATTAAGCTGTTAGATTCCAGATTTAAAATAAAATTCCAAAAGCATAAAATTTTAACTTTAATTTTAAGGTTTTAAGAAAGAAACTGAAGTTGTTAGAGAAATCCAATAAGCCACTCAATATAAGTAATGCTGTTAGCATTTATATTTGTAGATGAGCATTGTGGAGTTCAGAGATGTTAAACAATATGCCCAAGGTTACTAGGCCCATAAATTGAAGATATTACTTTGAAATCAGTTCTGTCTGACTGTAAAGAATGCTTCAAGGCACTGTAGTCTAGTGGATATAATTATCTCCTAAAAACACAAAATTAAAAGTAGAAAGATCCAACATTTTCTATAAAAAAGCACAACTAAGCACCTATTTACCCCAAGCTCCTTTAGCTATAAAATTGGCTTGTTCTCTCTGTTGAGATGTTGACATAGGGGAAATTCCTGGGTGTAAGAACACTCCACAAAGTTATAGCTACTTCATTTTTCTGAACTAAAATGAATTTAATTTTAAAACCTTGTACTAAATTAATTATCTTGGCAAAAATCCACTTATTCTATATATTTACATTCTCACCTTATTCATGCATGTATGTACGTTCTATAATAGAATAATGAAAACTATTTTTTTTTTACTTTTCAGTTTCACCTAGTCTATATTTATAGAAGTTTTTATACAAATGGTGGTGTTGTACCTTGTATCTATTTATGTATCTACCATTGATATTTTCATCAATTTTCTATCATCTGTTGAAACATTTAGTGTTTTAAGATTATTTTTTAAAATGAAGAGAGGCGTCAGTGTATCATGGTTCTTCATTATAAGTTTCTCAACAAAATAATTCAGCTATTATCAGTCTTCAAGGTTAAATTTTTTAGACAGTAGCCTTTATTTTATTTCAGTGTGCAATTGTGATGGTGTGGTGAGGCTGGAAACACTGCTATTTGTTATTGTGATAAATCTGCAGATAAGGCTTTCAGGAAAAGTGATAGCTTATGGACAATCCAGAAAAATGTTGCTTTAAAGCAAATTCCTCTTCATGTTGCAATGTTTTACTTCTTTTGGATTCTTTCTTTACAAGCAATGATCTCTGCATGTTATCCATGTCATACTGAATATGCAGTTTATCCTTCTCCAGAAGTCAAAGAGTGATATCTATAAAACTCAAAATTATTCTTTCAATAAATTAAAAAAAAAAAACTGCAGGTAGAAATATTAGCTATAGATTGATAGATTTATTTGGGGCCACACTTTAATTATTATTGGATCTAGGATTAAACCTTGCTCTGTAATTGTATAGATCTGCAATTCTTGATATATCTTTAAGCATTGTCTATATTTTCTTTTAAAAATATATTTGTCTATGGACATAGAAATATATTATATAATAAATAATATATTGTTTTCTATGTTTACCATAAAGTATATATATAGTCTACTTGTGTATATATATTTATACTTTTATAATGTATATGTAAAATCTAATGCTTATTTTTATGCATATATATTTATGTATATATGTGTACACATATATGCAGAGATTCATATACATATGTAAACACATATGTATTCATATATATATGTATCTTTTGGTTGAATGCCGGGCTATGGCCAAAATAGTGAAAAGATTATATACTACATTCAAGGCTTCTTAAAAAAGTAGAGTCCTTTGGAAATTCAAATGCTCATAGGCTTGAGTTTAAAATACTAGAAATAAGATAATATTTTGTTTATCAAGATAGCTAATGAAGTTTTAAACAAAGATCATATTTCCACAGCAATGCCTTTGATGATAGAGATCTGAAAAGGTTAGGGAAATCACAACAATAACAAGAAACAGCAACATGGATAAGCAAATCTCATTTAACATAAAGGCAAGATTGAACAGAGAGAAACATTATACTGAGAGACCCACAAAGGAACTGATTTCAAATTGCTCTAATGTAAATTTCTGTGATTCTGTCAACAGAAATTATGATAATATGTGGCAGAACTACATTTGAGGTGTCAGTGGATGTTTTTTCATTTTGGTGTCTGTCTCTGGCCTCTGCAATTGGAAAAGGTACAGGCTAGACAAAAGGAACAAGTAAAGCTCCCTTATAAATTTGCAGATTCTTTAGTTTTCCACCATTTAAGTATTAAGTTCACGCTTTGTATCATAGCCTATAGATCACTCAAATACAAATTCTTCATCTCATGTCCTGCTCTTCCCTGCTATGGAGGCCCGTCTGTAGCCACTCTAAATACACAATGTACAAAGCACATTGTGCTACCTCAGGTCTCAGTGCCTTCCTTTGTATATGCAGTTTCCGAGACTTAGAACAATGTCCCTACAAAGCTTCCACACTGCAGCTTAGACCCAGTGCAAAAGCCATGTCTATGCTTTCTGAGGACATTCTCCTCATTTCCCTAATTTCCTCTTGCCCCCTTTAAATTCGTGTTTCCAAGGAGAAAGCAGAGGATGTGTTTGGGAACCCAAAGCTATATATTTAAATTACAGATTTACTACTTATTGCAACAGAGAATGTAATCAAATTATTTAGTCAGAATTTCAGTTTACCTGAAAATAAAGTAGAGCATGATGAAATGTAAATTATAGGGTTTTTGTGGTCTTAATGAAATACACAGATAAAATTCTTCATAAAGAGACTAATGCACAACAGATACTCAAGAAATAATGGCTCTCTTCCTTCACCCACTTCCCCCAACCTATGAGCTTGCTACAATAGCAAGTAGCTCCTCCTGTTTCTGTATGTACATACTGACTACCTGAATTGATAGGAGGTCCAAAACATGAGGTGCTTATTATTAATAAGGAGGACTTATCTTCCTACTCTAAATCTGGCAAAATACTGTATGTCTCTAATGTTTTTATTAAATATATCAAATAAACTAATGTTTTATTCACTATATAAAATAAACTAGACTTTTCCCTCAGGTTTCCTTTTGCATTTTGCCCAAATGAATTCATATATTTAACATGAAATTCAAAAAACCCACAGTTATAATTTCAAACCATGCTTTTACTTTAACATATATTTCACTGTCCTTTTTGTTTCATAATCCTCTTAATTATTGCTGTGATGAGTACTTATTATTTCATCAAACTGATGTGTCACAGTTTCACAACTTCTAAAATATTGTTGAGTGTTCAGCCTATTTCTTATTTTTCATTATTAAATGACACTGTAATGAGCATCTTCATGCATACCATACTGTTTTTTCAAAAATATTATTCATAAGATGAATAATATTCATATTCATTATCAAGATGCATTGATGAGTCAAAAAAAAGTGTAAACATCCTTTTGACTCTTGCAATAACTTTCAAGTTGCTTTCAATAAGATTTGCACAGGTTCAATCTGTCACCAGTGAGGTGTGTGTGTGCCAGTTTGCCATTTTTACCAAAATCTAGTAAATTTCCATTAGATCTTGCAGTAAGTAGACACTGACCGTTGCCCCATCCTTCTATGGGGACTACGTCTACCACTACTCCTACTATGTGGCTCTAATTGGAAGTCATTTACTTACTTTAACCCTGTCTTCTTAGGCAGAGTTGATTGCTCTAAGTACAAGCAACTGGGCCAATATTCCTCTCTGAGCATTTTTCAAATTGATAACGAGATAGGAACTCAATCTCTTTGTTAGACCAGAAAATAAACGTCAAGTTGAAACTCTTACGTTTCTCTCCCAGATGCTTAAAACTTAACAAACCCTTGGCTCTTTTTTTTCTTTCAGTCTCAAGTCAAATGCCACTTCAGAGAGGACTTCTCTATGTACCCTATCTAAGATGTCTCCCTGTCCTATCAATTTCAACTTATTCTCTGTCCTAGTAGTGTATTTTTATAGAACATAACAAAAAGTACTTATTGCTAAACGTTTTTATTTCCTCTACTTATCTCCATATTCCCCATGCTCCTCTGTAATAGATAGAAGAGGAGCTTCATGAGAACAGGTGACTTGTTCACTGCTTCATCCTTAGCACCTGGAAAAGTATCTTGTGCACAGTAGAGTGTCAATAACTGTTGAATAAATGTGTGAGATATTCAGTTCTATATCAATAAATCTGAGCTGACATTACTTCACCAAAAGAATTCTGATTCTGATTGACACAAACCTAAAATGTAGCTTTGCTCAAAGACTATATCTGACTCAGTTTCTTTATTTGTCCATGGCTTACACAGTAAAATTCAGGTAATGAAAGAATGTAACCTCTTCTTCCAATGAGAAACTTGTGGGAACTTCTACAGAAAAAACAAACTCTCTTGTAATCAAAGCCTCTCACCAGGTTCCACCAGCCATTTGTCATGCCGTTAATTCTCTGCTCAATTTCATTTGGAGGAAAGGAGTTTTACAACAAGAGCTCATTGCAGAAATTAAAACTCAAACTGGTTGCCCCCTGTTCATTTGCCACACGACATAGGTTTCTGGTGACATTCAGCTAATGAATTTTCTTCATGATTAACTACCCGTTATACATGCCCATTATAATGGAAACACATTCAGTCTGTGCTGCACCCCTTACAAGCAAGGTGGTTGTGTAAAAGCAAGGTGGTTGTGTAAAGAAGACTGGGGCAGTCTTCTTTTATGAAGTCACAGTAAAATGGAGCTTGAAAAATATTGCTCAGAATCAAACAAATTGCTGAAATAAAAAGCATTCTCTGCTGAACTGTAACACCGTTTTTTTTTTTTTTTTTTTTAGGTTAGAAGGAAAAGTTACACAAAATTAGACAGTGAATGCAATATAGGCACTCTTTATTTTTTATTCTTCCAGATGCCCTGGAGGGATGGCAAAGGAAAAGAAGTTAAAACAACTGTCCAATTATTATTATTTTAAAGTTTACACCCACTTGTATTTCTTTAACTTGTCAGAAGCCTCTGTAGAGTTTACACTGTGGAAAGCCTTTCACTATTGCCTAATCTGTACTGACATCTGGTGGCCTGAATTACTCAAGTAGAATAAACACTTCTTCATTATGTATGTCTTTAAAGACTCCTTAGTGGAGACATGTCCTTATTTGGCCACCATTAAAGATGCATTAATTTTTTCTTGGATTCTAATTTTGTGTGCATGTGACATGGGAGAGAATGAAGGTATAGCAAAACTAATCTATGAAGACTATAGCAATGTTTTACTTTGGTATTAAAATAAAAATAACTTTGTTTAAGATTCTTTTCCATTTTCAAAATGATTTTGTTTTACACATTATATTGAGTTAAATTATTAAATGCACTAAATCAGTAAACTATTTAATACCTATTAATCAAGGACTGTGTATACTCCACCTCTTCGAATTATGATTAATTCACTCAACAAATATTTTGTTGAACATCTAAGCTACATTATTAAAAAATCGACCTATATAAATTTGCTTATTCTTATTTTAATCAGTGGAGACATAAATACGTGATCTCAATAGATTTCCGAGCATGCCGGTATTTTAACAGTCCCAAGCACATTTTTACCTTTTGCAGTCACTAACATGTCAAATATATTTTTGAGTATTTGGTAATTATTCAAATATATTTTGCCAATTGAATGACTACTGGTAGTATTGTGTATTTCCTATAAATTAGTTGATTATTAATAGAATGAGGCAATGTATTTTTCTACCATCCCCATTATCATTAAATTGATACCCTTTCCATCTAGTTAAACAAATCAAGAACCTGAGACATACCTTTGATTCTTCTTTTTCCCACACTCTTAAATGCAACCCATTAATAATTTCTGTTACTTTTACTTCCTGAATAGATTTCAAACCTCTTGAAATATCTTCATTCATCATAGGTCTAGTGCCAGTTCCCATCATCTCTCAACAGGACTACCTTCAGGGCTAACTAATTTCCTCACATTTACGTTCATCCTTTCTCCAAACTTCTCCATATTGCAACTAGAGTAATCTTCAAAACAAAACCATGTGAGGTTAATATCCTGATTAAAGCCCCCCATTGACTTCCCATTGCTCTTAATAAAAGATAAAACTCTAGACTGATGCATAGTCTTATTGAATCATACAACTTCAGCCTCAATTCACACAAGGGTCTTCTTTAACTCTTTAAATACATCATGACTTTCTAAACCCCACAACCTTTGCACATGCTGTTTCTTCTTCTTGAAGTACTTTTTTCATCTCTCTTTACCTAAAATAACCTTAATCATTTTTCATACATATGTTTGAAAGTTACTTCATATAAACCTCTCCACAGCCAAGTTGATCTCTCCATGTGCATTTAAATTCCCCAAATGTATCAAGATGTACCTTTTCTTCTATTTACCGAAGTTGTAACCTCATATTTTTTGTAGAATTTGATTAATATCTTCCTCCTCTCCTAGACTGTAACCCTCATAGGAAACAGAAATCTGTCTGTTTTAATAATCATTGTATCCTTAGCACCAAAATCAGGAACTGGCATATGCACTGCAGTTGCTCATGAAATATAGGGTAAAATAATAAAATATATATACAGAGATAGATATACATATATGTAATTAATAGGCTGGGTGTTGGAGTTGAACATGCTTGAGTTCAAATGTTGGCACTGCTGTTTTTTTTAGTTCTATGAAACTTGACACATTACTTCTGAGCCACTGACTTCTCATCTGCAATTAGCTTTAATAATATTTACCTCAAGGGGCTGTAATGGATTTGTGGATGCAAAGTCTTTGGCAATGATAGTTACATGATAAGTGGCAATTATTATTATTATTTTTATTATTAGTAGTAGTAGTAGTAGTAGTAGCAGCAGCAGTAGTTGTAGTATTGATGCATATCTAAAAAAATGCCTCAATTTATAGGGTATGGGCACTCTCAACTGCTTTTGTGATTTTGTAGGAGCTTGTTAGCAGGGCCTTAGAGGAGTTTATCTGAAAAACTCTATACCTCACAGCAATCTTTTCTTAGGAGATGGAAAGAATGGAAGAAAGGTGGTAGAGGAACAAGAGTGGTGACCAGAAATTCTATCTGAGAACTAGAGTATAATAGGCAGGTGCAAGAAGCAGGTGAATTATCATTTTACACACACACGTATGTTTGTATATGTACTCATCTTTAAGTAACCATGACGACTTTAGGAGACATTGCCCTAGAAAAAGTATTTGTCAAAGAAGAATGGATGCTGCTTTTGCAAGGCTGAAGGCTTCAGATTACTGATAACCATGGAAGAAGACCTCAGAGGTAAGAGGTTCCCAAACTAGAGTCAGGTGATAAAGGAGCAAGTTACACTTTCAGGTTTCAAACATTAGGTTGGGAACTTGGGCCAGGGAATCTCTACCTGCATTCTTATGTATGTGTGTGTTTGTGAATGTGTGTCTGCATATGTGGGCATGTATGTGCATATATCTATACATGTGTGTTTTTTTTTTTTTTTTTTTTTTT
>NC_045446.1:71488288-71623136 GCF_002776525.5 Piliocolobus tephrosceles
GTTAATTTTTGTGTGTGCGTGTTTTTTTTTTTTTTTTTTTTTTTTTGAGAGGGAGTCTCGCTCTGTTGCCCGGGCTGGAGTGCAGTGGGCAGTGGCCGGATCTCAGCTCACTGCAAGCTCCGCCTCCCAGGTTCCCGCCATTCTCCTGCCTCAGCCTTCCGAGTAGCTGGGACTACAGACGCCCGCCACCTCGCCCGGCTAGTTTTTTGTATTTTTTAGTAGAGACGGGGTTTCACCGTGTTAGCCAAGATTGTCTCGATCTCCTGACCTCGTGATCCGCCCCTCTCGGCCTCCCAAAGTGCTGGGATTACAGGCTTGAGCCACCGCGCCTGGCCTACATGTCTGTTTTAATAATCATTTTGCATATATATGCAAAAGTAGTACATTACAAATTATTTAGATTTAGATGTTTCCTTTGAGACTATATGTTTTTCTTTTTTGTATTGTGTGATACAAAACATTGTTTAAAGATATATATAATTGGACTATTTAGTAAAACATAGTAACAATATGAAAGGGTTAGATCTACTGTACATGCTTTAAAAGTATAAGAATATAAGAACCACAAAAAATTGTGATAAACATATTTATGCATGACTGTATATTCTTCTTTCCACACTTCATTTTGGGATTTATCCTGGTGTATTCAAAGGTATATTACAAAAGCAAAAATGGGAAAAGGCCTGGCCACCCACAAAGATAAACCAGGGGAGAGATAAAACATAATATACTAATTTAAAAATCAACTAATTACTGTGGTTTTTAGTTGAGAGGGCACAACAAAAACACATGTCTAAACCCTGACTTTTACCAATGGAAATAGAGTCTCCAGAGTATAAAGCTAGGGTGAGTCTACTTTGAAGGGGTTCCTCAGTAATTTTAATGAGCCTCTTTGTTTGAGAACATAGAAGTAAAGACCAGAAGAATTGAGTCTAGGGGGAATTATTTTCCTACCAGTTTATTCAGTATTTTTCAAATACATTATGGATTTTTTATTTCTACATATTTTATTCTTGATGTTCCCTCAGTTTCAGTAGCCATTCTATTTTCCTCTCACCAGGGCTTTAAAACATCATTTTCTGTAAAGATTTTCTACATTCTTTAATCAGAATGAATCCTCACCTTTCTTTGTGGCTCTTGTCTTTTGATATCATTACAGCAATCATTCCACTCTGCCTCACAATTCTTCTAAGTGTATCATTTGACTGTATGCTTATGTCAGGTATATCCCACCAGACCTCTGGCACAGGGCTTTGAGCACACAAAGTGTTCAATTAATGTTTTTTTTTTAAAGAATGAATAAATATTTTCCATTTTCAAATTTATATTTAATGTATAGCATATAAAGTATAGCATACTTTATATATAACATATACTGTCTAGATGTTGGATTCTAAATTTAGAATGACAGCAGGCTTATACCAGTTTGGCCATTTATTAAACATCTCAGTGCCTCAGTTTTCTTATGTGAAAAATAAAGACTATAATATCTCTAACTCAAAGGGCTCTTCGAAATACTAAATGTTAACATATTTAAGATGCTTAGATGGGCACTTGACATGTAGAAAGCATTCAGTCAATGTTGGCTATGTCGATTGGATCACCAATCTGCAGAGACATTGCTCTGCTCTCTGTCATGATCAAAACAATTGGAGAGTACTTACAGTGTCTCTTCTTTTTCTCAGTTTATATTATATTATAATAAAGTAAAATCTCAAATTCATATGATCTCTTCTTAAGGAATATAAGTGCTTGCTAGAGATACATTAACCCTAAGAAACTCAGGCAGCATTATCCTACTTAATATTTATTAAACACCTAATGTGGTATACATAGCATACAGAAGACATGGAGAGAGAGTGAATTTGGAAGAGACCCACCTAATGTTTTCCTCCAGCTGCATTGGCATTTTAATCAAGCATTTCAATAGGAAGTCCAGAGCTGATATTCTGAAACCACACAGCTTCTGTGAATAATAGCAGTCTCTCACATGTCCCATCTAAAGTAATTTGAGAGGAGGCTAAATGTAGTAAGAAAGGCTGAGCTGCATGGAAACATACCAGAGTTTGAGATCAAGATCTAAAGTTGACTTTATGACTTTGAACAAGTTATGTAACCACCCTAAGGTGCTAGTTATTTCACCTTTAAAACTGACATTATAATATTCACATGGCAGGGATAGTGCATAGTGGATAGTAAAAGCCATTGTTATTATTTTTCAGTCAATTAATATGCTTTTGAAATACCATGTTTATAATTCCACTGTTCTGGGAACTCATCTTAGGTTACCAGAATTAATTTAATGTTTGCATGGGGAATTAAAGTTGCTCAGAACCACAAAATCTCACATTGGTCATAGAAATGGTTGGCAGCTATACAAAAACCAACTTCAAAGCCCTTTGCATTAATAGCACAGAGTCTGGTTATGGGGTGAGGCTGACGTATCTCCCATCCATAATAAATGACCTGCAGGGCAAAGAAGAATAATCATCTTTGCAGTCACTGGCTTTGTAAGGTGCCTCATCTTTCTGCTTGAGAAATTTCTTTGCCAATGCATATTTAGAGGAGTGAGAACTGTAAAGAAGATGAAAGCACATCAAACATTTATCTCAAGAGTTTCATTTTCTAAGGAATAGCAGGTGTGTCATATGATTTCTCAGAGGGGCAAACACTCCTCTAAAGCTTCTCCTGGTACTCACGGAGATGGATGGCATGGAGTACATAGCATGGGATGAATAGCTGAAGATAAATATTCTATTTAGAGAAACTGGGGCCAGGTAGCCCATTTCTCACTGACTAAAAGTCTCAGAAACAGTTAAATTATTGTGAACAAAACAAAAGAGAAAAATCCTAGAGCAGGTAGTCTTAAAAATGATGTAAACTCAAGCTACAATATCTGTAAATCATGCTATTGAAAATCAAGCAACAATTGCCTCCATCTGAGTGTTGTATCTTCTCTCTCCTGGGTACCTCCATCCCAAAACTCATACACGCACATCCATACATTCATAAAAATGGAAAACACTTAAGCATGCTGCTGCTGTCACTATTTTTTAATATTTATTTTTGCTACTAAATCTGCTCAGTACCCACATACATAAAAAGAATAATGTATTTAAAATGTCTCCAGTATAAAGTGTTTTTAATTATTTTGTAACAAATAAAGCATCCTTCCATATATGTAGAGCAATGGTTTTCAAATGTATTTTATCTGTGGATTTCCTTCAAATAATAATTGTAATAGGCAATGTTTTCTGTACACTTATTTACTAACTAAATGTCATTCTAATCGCTTTCCAGGAACTAAATTATCTCACCCTCAGATTTTTTATGGGATTAGACTATTAGCTGCCTTTAAAGAATTATAGATGAAGAAACTGAGGCTATGAGAGATGAAATATCCTAGAGTTAAATAGCTAGTAAGCACTGAAGCTAAGACTTGAACCCAGACCCCGAACAGTCTGTTTCTAGAAAGTTCACTCCTAACACTACCTGGCCTATAAAAGGTAAAAGCAGAGAGGTGCTGATCAATTTATTTATTCAACAAATAATTATTTAGTACCTACTATGAATTATGCTGGTATTAACTGTTAGAAGTAGAGCAATGTGTACAACCTTGTTCTTATGAGGCTTGCATTACAAAAAACAAACAAACAAAAAAATGAAACCAGCAAGAAATGGTCAAAGAAAGACAAATGCATAGTAATTGTGATAATCAACTCTCAATTCTTATCTCAGACATACTTTTTCCATACCTCAGTGATTCCCAATACAACATATAAATAGTTCTATGATTCAGCAAGTTTAGTCCCCAAATGTTAGAATCATTTACAACTCAAATGCAGGAAAAAAATTTGTCAGCTCTACCTTGAAAATGTATTTTCAGTCTGATGCTTTTTCAGTGCCTTTATAACACAATTCTAAAACAGGTCACAGCCACCTCTAACCTAGATCATTCACTTATCTCCCACTGCCCTTCCTGCCTTCCTTCTTTCCCTCTTCTAACATTTCTTTCTGTATTTTATGGGACACCGAGTTCTGCTTAGTCTACATTCTGAATCACAGTCAATCTGCATTTTCCTTATTTTTGCTCTAATTCAGGTCCACATCTTCGACTCTGTCAGAGCTAAGTCAAGGACTGTAGATCACTGAGAAGCTTAAGTGTTATTATATTAGGTTGGTAAGAAAGTAATTGCGGTTTTTGTCATTAAATGAGTGGCAAAGCTGCAATTACTTTTGCGCCAAAGCTTTCCAGAAATACATGTGCAGGTCAAAAACAGTTTGATGTTTTCGTAGATACAACTACTATCAAGTGGGAATAAGGAAAAAACATGTTTAAAATGATCTTCTAACATGAGAAGTTAGGAACCATTGACTTAGACCTCGACTAATGGTCCTCAGCTCTTGTTTGACCCTTTTTACATCAGTTGCATATTTTCTTCACTCACAACACTGCTCTCTTTCAAGTGCAGAGACCTGATACTTTGATGTCTTTCTATTTTTTAAAGTAGAATATCATAACTCCTTAGCCTGTTGCAGTAAGTGCTTTGGGATCACTTATTTTTACACCAGGCTGTCATTGTTGTACCCTTCCCAAGTTCATTACTATACCTGTAAATTTGCTGCTCATTAAATATAAAATTAAATCTTAATAAGGTTTTAGTTCATTATTTGGCTCTAATATTTTTCTAATTTTTTAAATCTTTTTGACAAAATATTTCAAGACCTGGCTCAACTACTGTAATACTTATATAAAGACTTCCTCATGCCTTCTACACAGATTATTCTATCAGATATGCTTCTGTAGTACCTAGTAAGTACTAACAAAATTAGATATATAATTATTTCCTCCTGATAGAAAAATCTAAGAGAAAGAACTTTGAAAATTGAAAGTATCTCCAGACTCTAGCATATATTCTGGTGCTTAATTGGAATGTAAATATTTGTTATATAAATAATACCTATATTTATGTTATTCAAATTCAGACTGATAAAGTATGCAAACTATGTACTTTCAAATATCCTCTTTTCAATTCTTGCTTACACATTTTGAAAGCAAGTATATTAATATTTATTAATATTAACGCCTTGACATTCATATTCATTCTTAATTAGGGTAAACAGTCTCCTATTTGTTCATCTTGCCTTAGGCTTACCCTTCCCCCTTTCAGTCTCTACTTTATAGCCAAGAGCTATTCCAAAATCAAAAGTCTGATTATGTTCCTCCTTTGCTTAAATTATGTTCCTCCCTTGCTTAAGTCTCTGTAATGACCATGCATGTCCCTCATAAAGTTCAAATTCTTTGCCATGGCTTGCCAGATCTTCCATTCTAGCCCCTACAAATCTCTTCAGTCCCATCTCTCTGAATTCTCAACTCTAGCTAACTAAAACCCCTCAAATGTCATTTTGCACTCTATGCCTGTCTTCACTTGTTTTAGTTTCATTTTTAGCATAAATCTTTTTGAATGTTGCTTATTCTATACCTGTTTTGTAAATATCCCCTTATCATCTCCTTTCAGTTCTTTGGTGTCCTTTCAGGTTGGGGATTGGCTTAAATGTCAACTAGCCCTATATGCCCTTCCTGACCGACTCTACCCTCTCTCCTCCTGTAACATAAGGTTGCTATCTTTCCTCTGGTGGCCATCACTAGTTTTGCCCCTGTCATGCAACTCTCCCAGGTTCATTTTTATTTCCTATTTACCTGTGTGCATATTTCATGAAACTTTAGAATCTTTAAGTTCTTAAATAATCCGATTTATCATAGTGTCTCCAGAACCTGGCATAGCAGGTATTAAGTAAATAGTTGTTGAGTGAATGAATGTAAATTATTATTCAGAATGTAGATTCACCCAGAATATTAAGATCAATGTGAAATCTTAGAAAATATAAATCTCAAGCTGGTTCCATATATTCTAAGTGAGAAAGACTCAAGTCAAAGATGATTCTGAGGATTTGGCTGGAAGAAAGGGGTTTTACTCAGAGAAAAAGGAACATTCATGGAGAATCAGACCTTAGGAAATCAAATCTGGCCTATTAAGTCCTAATCGTTTTAGAGTAAAAACCTGATACCCCCCAGACAAGCCAAGTAAGTATGTGTTGGCTTTCTTTATTACAAAGGAAAGAAGACAGATCTGCAAAGGCGGAAACAAAGATTACATGCAACCTGAATTGAGCATATGAACTTGAACAAGTCATTCCCTGTCTTTTGTCCTGTTTCAGCCACAAAATAAAAGAGAAAGTTGAATTTTTCTCCAGGATTTCTGATGACTGATTTGTGTTTAATGAGTAAGAGAACAGTCCTCATCTGCTATTATCTATTATTCAAAATCCCTTTCAAGGTTTGTCATTTTCCCTTCTGAGGCATTCTCTACAAAACAAAAATTTTGGTTTATAAAATGAAAAAAAATAATCATATCACTGATTATTTATAAATTCCAACAATGCACATATATCTCTTTGATGCCCCAGCTTAGGCATGGACCTACATCTGATCGATCAGAAAATTTGTCTTCTCCCCATCAGATTCATCCATGACTCAGGCCAGGCCAATGAGCTTCAGCTTAGGACTTTGGCCAGGTTGATTAGAAAACAGATGTTTTCTTCCCACCAGTCATTCCAGGCTGGTAGAATATAAGCTTCAAAGGGTAGGTTTGTGCAAATGATAAAAGCCAATCTGTAAAGAAAGATGATACAAAGGAGAGCAGGGCAAGGAGAGAGGAGGAGAATAAGGTCTACTCCTGATACTACTGCTTAGTCCCTGGGTTTAGTCAAGTGCTGGTGTTATCTTGTGGTTATACAGTTTTCAGTTATTGTGAGTTAGCTTACTTTGACCTTAATAGCCCTATTATATTAAATTTAGGCTTTTAGGTGAATGTCTTAACATCTATGTGAGGTTACCATGTAATAGTGGAAAAAAATGCCACTTCTTTCAAGGTTGTTAAAATAATGCATGAGAAATTGAATAGCATAATATGTTGATGTAAACCAAGCTTTTTAAAATGCTACCTTCTTTCCTTTCTTGTCTGAATATATATAATGCTGGTGGTTCTATTATCCTTCCCATGGTAAGCCAAATTACTGTCTACATTATCATACAAGTAAATTTCCAGGACAAAATATGTGGTTAAAGTGTAGGGTGAAAAATTTATGTGAAAAAAGAAAAGTTTCACAAACTGGAGATGTGGTTAGGTCCTACAGTATTGTAATCCTGATGGTCTGTTGCTGAATGCTCTTTATATTTACTATCACATCTAATCTTCACAATAATCCTACGAAGTCTTCTATTATGGCTGTCTTTACATGATAAAACTACATTAGTTTCCTTACCTTTTCCAGCTTTTAGATCCTGCTGGCATTCCTTGGTCTCATGGTTTTACATCAACCTGATTTCTGCTTCTGTCATTTCTCTGACGCTGAGCCTCTTGCCTACCACTTATAAGGAATGTTGTGATTACATTGGGCTCACCCAGATAATCCAGGATAATCATCCTATCTTAAGACCCTTAATTCAATCACTTCTACAATGTCCCTTTTGGCATATAAGGCAACATATTCACAGGTTCCAGGGATTAGTATGTGGACATCTTGGATAGGAGGCATTACTGACATACTATGTAAGTCAATCCTTATAGAAATTAAAGAGCATGTTCAAAGCTACATAGATGGTTACTATGAAGGCTGGGTTTCAATTTCATTGAGGACTGTTTGATTCCAAAGTGTACACTCTTATCTACCATCTCTGTGACTTGAAGACACTGCTTTATGGCATACTCCCTGATGCCATAAAAATATAGAAAACTTAATGTGGATTTACTCTATTGTCAGTCTCAGAAATTGTTTGTTTGGTCCTGCCTGAAGCCTTTTTCTCAGTCATAAGCTGCAGAAAAGTGAATTTGTTGCGTGGAAAAGTGCATCTGTGTGCTTCCTCCAGGCAGTTGCAAGACATTTGTGTCCTTATGATTTACATTGTATACAAATCTTGGCATCCAGTTGGTTTCCTGTCAGCGAAATAACTTTGCTATATACATCATTCTTATCTTAAATGTTTACAAATATCAGTCAGTCAACAAGCATTTATCGAGTGCCTAAAAAAGTACTTCATATAAATCAACGTGTTATAACTCAATAAGATAATCACTCAAATGTCACCAATAAGAGTACCATTCCTCAGATGAAAATTTTCAGAAATGTACAGATTGTGAAAGTCCAAAAGATAGAGTTACTCCATGGCCAAATTATCCTTAAGGACGTGCAACATTAAAAGAGCCTTCGATGACTCTGTCCCTATCCATCCATCCATCTATCCATCCATCCATCCATCAATCATCTGTCTACTTACCTACGTATCCATCCATCCCCAAATACACACACACACACACACGTGTGCATATATAAAATATTTTCAGTGAATCAGCACTTTAGTTTTATTTTTAATTTTTATATAGAACACCCAGCAAAGTGATATGACCACAGTCAGTAAATAATTCAAAAAATATTCGCCCAAATAGCACCTATTATGAGTTGGACTCCAAAGTACAAAAATGCTCTCTAACACTGAAGACTTCACAGTCCTAGAGAGAGATCAAAATTTTGAATTACATTACTGAAGGTATTATACGCTTATTTAACGGCTCTTTTACACAGTATCCAATACGACGAGAATGTTCTCTCCAACCTCTTTTTCTAGTTAACTCATATCAATGCTTCAGGTGTCACCTTCTCCAAAGCAGTCTATTTTTAATACAACATAGATGTCCTATTTACATGATTCCAGAGCACTCAATACTTTCCTTTATAGTGACACAAATGACCAAATTATTTTGCAATTGATTTGTGTTTTCTACTCTACCAGGACCTCCATGAAGTCAAAACTATGTCTTACCTACTGTTTCCCAGTCCCCAACCTAGAGGCCAACTCATATTAAAGAGAAAGTGCTATGTGAGCTAGAAGATAAAAGGTCTAATACTGAGTAGAGGCATTTGAAAAATGAGTTTCCTGCAGTGATGCAACTTTCAATGCAAGTACTACTCAGAACTATACTACTGCTTCCCCTAGTTGTAAAAGCTCCTCTCTTTTACTGAGATTAGTTCAGAATGAGGAAATCAATGCTTTCCTTAAATGGAAGCATATAGATTGTATGTGTAATTCCTCATGGGTAGAAGTGAAAACATTAAGGATCACAGCCCAGGAAAAAATGAAGCTTCTGAAATCAGCAAGACTCTACTGTATGCAGAAAATATCACTGGCAGCTGCATGGCAGCCCTCACTCCTTATGGATTTGGATTTGGAGAGCCAAGGGAATCCGCACAGGTAAGCTCCAACTATTCCAGTTCTGGGTGTCTAAATGTACTTCTAATATGACATTCTCTATCCCTGGTTAAAGAAATTACAAATTTACTATAACTGCCTTGTGGAGTGTGTGTATGTGTGTGTGTGTGCGCGCACGTGCAGGTGTGTGTCTGGTGAGGAGGAGAGAGGAGGCACTGTTTGGTCTCTGTCTGCCAATTTGGAATGATGCAGAAAGTCAGGGGAAGTTTTACAAAGGAAATAACATTTGTACAAGAGATTCTATAGAAGGCTAGAATTTTGCCCAGTGTAGGACTAGCTATAAGAGCCTTTGAAGTGAAAGGAAAATGTATAAAACCACAGTGAGTTTGGGGAAAAGCGGACAAAAAAATGTCTGGAGCATAAAATGAAATTGGAGCTGGTAGGTGGAAAATATTGGAAGGTAAGTTTGGAGAGGTACATTGACTCTTGACATTGAATGGCCTTGAATGACAGTTTAAAAAGTAAATATCAGCAGGAAATGGCATAAAATCAGTTTTAATGGAGTAATTGTTTAATAAACTAATCAGTATTATCATTTAGGGGTGAATGTTGTTTTGTGGGTTCTTCATGCCCTTTTAGGTCTCGCTACTTCATCTTTATCAGAATACGGTCATTGCAAATTTCTATGCCAAAATATTCATGAGCACCTTCACAATAAGATAATAAAATTATTCAGGAGTAAGTTAAAGAGGTACCTCATTCATGAGATGAGTCCAAATTCTCACTCGTTAAATCTTCACTAGTCGTCTATTTCAAATTTCGGAAACATCATAATTTATATTAGAGTTAATCTTGTTTATGTCTGCCTCTCCTACTAGAATAAAAACTCCTTGATCATGAAAGATACGTCTAATTTCACACAACTCCCACAACAACGGTAATAATAATAACTGTAGCCAATAAGTATATGTTTACTATGAGATAGAAACTTCTCCAAGCAGAATACAAGGATTCGGTCTTTCCATACTTTGAGATGATGAAAATTTGTCATAGCGAGAAACAAGTTTGTATGCCTTGTATGTATCAGAATTTTCAATTAGAAATTCTGGATCTGGTGTCTTTGCTCTTAAACATATGCAATACTGCTCCTTTACTGAAACTAAGTATGGCACTTTGTGTAATTTAATTCTACTACCACTACTATTTTCTTTTTACCCAGAGTTTTACTTCAAAAATATACTCCATTAATTTATTAAATCAACAAATATTTATTAAGGTACTTTATTTTTGCTTAGGGTTCTGCACTAAACCAGGGTGTCAGTCAGAATGTCATTTACAAGTACACTTTACTCATTTATAGCAGTTATGAATCTCCAAATTATGTCTTCATAGTTTTTAATGACTGATGTAAACCTGAAGCAGTGTTGATTATTTTAGTGCATTGATTCATCCTTTTAGACTTGTTACTGACAAGCAGCATTATGAAGAAAATGAATTTTAGTAAGAGTTGAGTGGTTGGGAAATTTTAACAAATGACTTTAGACAAATGATTTCCTTGTTTATCAGAGTAGATATATCAGAATCCAAACCAGTGAGAAATTCTTACATTACAGGAGGGAATACTTTTAGGCCCAGGAGCAAGCCTGTGATGCAACAAATGTTGACATTTGAATTCATCATGTTACAACAGTTTGGAAAATAGCTGCTTACCTATAAAAGTTAAATTTACTCTTTTATCCATTCACATGAATTACTTGAGTCACGTCAATTTGTTTCTCATGTTTCCAGTGCAGTACCACAAATAAGCTCGTATTTTCTCTCCTGATTTAACATTTAGATTTGAATGTTTTATATTCATTTCTTAATATGGAATTAAATGAAATGCAGAAATACTGGTAACTAAAAACAGTTGTCCTTCTGATGTACAGAAGGTGAAGGATTCAAAACATGAGGCTGCTACTTTGGACCCATTAAATGTTCAACATTCAATAGCTGTTTAATCTCACCAATGTAGCTAGTTAATGACTCGTTCTTCCTAGACTAGCTTTCCAAAGGTCCATTACAACATTTTTTGTGGTCTTCTGTACTATGGTTCTCTCTAATATGACAGCCAATCAAATAGTTTCCAGTTAAGGCAACAAGCAGATATGTTAAATATTTTCAAAAAAAAATGCGAACATGTTTTACACATTTAAAAAATAACAATATTAAAATATACTAAATAAATATATAATCACATGCCCTAACTTTCCATTTTTTAGATCGCATATTCACATAAAAGCACCAGCTTGTACAGTGAGGTGATCTCTCACTTTGCAACTCCTGTATTTTCTACGAATTGTTTTCATTTATTTATTTTTTCCCTTGCATTTATCCTAATGTTTCTCGGTTTGCATGGGACATTTTAAAAGTTCACAATACTTTTACTTCAGCCTGTTCTCAACTGATACTTAGAATGTAGATTATATTTGCTCGACATTATCATATTTGCCAGTGGTGATATGAGGTAGCATTGTCTCAATAACAAACTGAAAGCTTAAAGGAGATGCTATGGGAGAACAAACATACTTTGTTATAAACTGGCAACAAGCAGCTAAGGTAATATATAGTAAGTGTTACATATTTTATTTCAAATCATCAGATAACATTGTCTCTGCTATTTCACATGTAAATGATAAAATGAAAAAAATATACAGCTAAGATGTCTGCCTAAATTAAAAATACATGTAGACATTAATGGAAATTACATTTTCTGAATTATAATTAAAATATATATATATAATTTTATTTCCAATGACATTCCCAAGATATTATGTGATATTCAGTCAAGTTTTTTTTTTTTTGAGACGGAGTCTCGCTCTGTGGCCCAGGCTGGAGTGCAGTGGCCCCATCTCAGCTCACTGCAAGCTCCGCCTCCCAGGTTCACGCCATTCTCCTGCCCCAGCCTCCCGAGTAGCTGGGACTACAGGCGCCCACCACCTCGCCTGGCTAGTTTTTTGTATTTTTTAGTAGAGACGGGGTTTCACTGTGTTAGCCAGGATGGTCTCGATCTCCTGACCTCGTGATCCGCCCGTCTTGGCCTCCCAAAGTGCTGGGATTACAGGCTTGAGCCACCATGCCCTGCCTCAGTCAAGTATTTTAATATTCTGTGAACAAGTGCAAACACCAACAATACCTCTTGAACAACCTGCTAGATGTTATTCATCACTTAAGTAAAGAATACTATCCTTTCTGTTGTATTGGTACTCAGCTAAGTTATACAGATCCATAGGAGCTTCCAGAGAATATATAAATTATTAAATCAGAAAATAATCTAGATTTCCCTAGGTTTAGGTCAAAATCCATAACTTTGCAATTATGGTTATTGCAACTTGAATGATATGTGAACAACAAAAGAAAATACCATCTGCCATTAACATTATTAAATTAAAGAAACGTGTATTTTAAAATTAACTCCCAGATAAAACTAACAGGTTCTAGTAACCTTGACAATTATTAATACTTGATTTTAAAATGTATCAAAAAACATAATTGATATATGACTCATTTTTAAACGTGCATGCTGCAAATTTGGCAAACCTAATGCTTTGGTGCATAAAGGAAACAAAACGTCATCCACTCAAATTCTAGAACAAAAATAAATCATTTATTTCCATATTTCTATGGAATAAGGTAGAAACCACATACAATACAAGAATAATGAATTTCAGAGACACGTTCAATTTTTTTCATGAAGTACTAATCAGTTTAAAGAACATAAGCTCTAAGCAAATTACATTGATTATAGAACTCACTGGTTATTAGTTCCTGTTAGGTTAGTTTCCCTATCTTTCCTCTTTCCTTTTACTCATAAGAACCTTTGTTTTCCTTTCAGATTTAATTCATGACTGACACAAACATTGACTATAATCCAAATAATTTTTTTTCCACTTTGCAAATTGAACTGTTTGAACTTATTGTTCAGTGAGCACAAATAAAAATAAAATCTTTATCTCAGTGCTTTATCTGTAGGAAAACAACAGAATATTTCAATCACCGTAAGTAATGTTTCCAGCTTTAAGAACTAGAGTGTCAGAATAAACACAGAATCTCTGCTTTCAAAAATTATATAATTATTAAGAAATGCGGTGTCACTTACCAGTCAGTTTACATCTTAGCATCCATCTCCAAGCAAAACGGACACTAAAAAAATAAAAATATACAAACTGAGTATTTCATAGTAAACTTCAAAATCATATTATATTTTTATAGCTACATTAACTCAGCTATGATTTAAATATATGGCATTCAGACAAAATGCATTTCAATCACTCTAGGCAATTTGATTATTTGGAATGACCAAGATTCTCCATAGACAGGCAAATCTGTACAAACACATCTTCAAAATATATGACAAAGGAGTAAACTGTTTGAAGGCATCAACTAGGGTTAAAGTGCATTAAAGAGAAAAAATAGTTCTAATTAGAGTCTCTGACTGCTTAATTGTCTACTCAGATGTGATAAAAGTCTATTGTAGCCTTATCTCATGACAGGAGGACTGACACACTTCTCTCTAAAAGGGTAGATAGCAAATGTATTAGACGTTACAGGCATGCAGTCTCTTTCCCAAGTACTGAACTATGGTTGTATGTCAGTAAATGGGTGTGTCTATGTTCCAATTAAACATTCCTGACAAAAATAGAAAGTTCACTAGGATTTGGCTTCAGGCCAGTTTGCTGACTCCCAGCAAAACACATTGAGAATTTCAACTCAAAAATATCAGTCTTAATACTTGGTGGACAATAAAGGATAGAGAATCACAGGAACTGAATTATTAGAGCCCTTAGCTTCAGAATAATCTATGTGATTTAAAATATCCTAAAAATCCTGTAGAGTTCTCAGCCCAGAATGATGACATATGAGATGGAGAATAATTATTTATAAATCTTAAAAACATAAAGTACCTATGAGATATATAACTAAAGAAAAAAATGAGACATTCTACAGTTAGAGAGTTACACGGTGGTTATGGAAGCGATTACTCTATTTACAATAACTTAAAGTGACATATGTTTATGTATATTCTATTCTTATTATTTGTAGATTTGATATTTGTAAACTTCAGATTAGCTAAAATTTATTTGTAACCACCAAATCAATACTTGTGGCACTTTTGAGGTCATTTGTGCGTACATGCAGAATGGCAAAAATTCTGAATTACCCAACAATGTATCTTCCCTGAGGCTGAACAAGGCAATGGTTGACGTTCTTGTTTCACCTCTCATACCGGACACAAGTGTCCCTTTCATGGTCTATTTAGCATCACACTTTTCTCATTTTTTGTGTTTTTGTTGATGATTTTACTGTTAAAAGTGGCTCCCAAGTGCAGTGCCGAAATGCTTTATCCCACTCTGGGCACAAGGAGCCTGTGATGTGCCTTCTGGAGAAAATGTGTGTGGTAGGTAAGCTTTGTTCAGGCACCAAGTATAGTGCTAGGTACCGTAAGTGCAATGCCCATGAATCAACAACATATACTAATTAAGATATCCTTACACATAAAACAAAATTATGTATGTCAGTTGACAACAATATTGTAATCTCCGGCTGGCAGGAACCTAGTCCTATATTTCCCACAGGAGCAATGGTTCAGTATGTGCTAATTCATGGTGACTTCATAGAACCTAACTACTACAAATAGATTTGACTGTGGATATGTGTATGTGTGTATGTACATCTATAAATGTGTATATCATATATCTCCCTTAGAATAGTATATTAACTACATTTCCTAATAGTCCCCAATTACCAATAAATTGTTTGAAAAAGCCACCGCTTTTTATGGCCGGGCGCGGTGGCTCAAGCCTGTAATCCCAGCACTTTGGGAGGCCGAGACGGGTGGATCACGAGGTCAGGAGATCGAGACCATCCTGGCTAACACGGTGAAACCCTGTCTCTACTAAAAAATACAAAAAACTAGCCGGGTGAGGTGGCGGGCGCCTGTAGTCCCAGCTACTTGGGAGGCTGAGGCAGGAGAATGTCTTAAACCCGGGAGGCGGAACTTGCAGTGAGCTGAGATCCGGCCACTGCACTCCAGCCTGGGCGACAGAGCGAGACTCCGTCTCAAAAAAAAAAAAAAAAAAAGAAAAGAAAAAGCCACCGCTTTTTCTAATGGAAGACTTCTATAGATGATGGATCTTCTATAAGATGATGATGGACAATGTTCTTCACTGTATTATTCATTCACAATCACTAGAAAGTGCTGGATATTTCAGGTATTTTTAAAAGATATTTCTTCTATTATAACATTTAAATGAATTGGACTGAAACCATGAAATTGAGTGGGAAAAAAAAAAGCTGAATGAATAACTTATTTGTAAAGTTATTTATTTATTCTAAACTTGTTTATAAAGCTACCTTTTATAAATAACAGTTATAAATCAGCAAAACGCCTCTTTAAAATGAGGATTATGGACAGGTTTAATGATTAGTGTGAGGAGCAACTGTTTATACCTAAAATGCCACTTCCTCACTAAATACCTCTTCGTTTTTTTGAACTCACAATACTTATACCTCATTACTGTAGACTCCATTGTAATAATCGTTTTACCTTTCCTTGGCTTTGATCTCTTCTTAACCCCTACTCTGGTGTCTGATGCATAAGCAGTTCTCAGTGCTCTTAGTGAACTACAGTTATGGAATAGTTAGGTGTCACCACATCACAGTGCAGCTTCACGGGCATTTTATGTAGACGTATATATGTATACATAATTCATAATATTTAAAATGCAATATTTATCTCAGTATAAACTACCTCACACCCATTAGTTTAACTCATACTCCCTGGGGATTTCTTTTTAACATTTCAAATCTTCACCTCACTCTAAGCCCAGCCTAGAATCGTAGACAAAGTGTTAACTTTGGTTAAATAGCAATTCTGGCTCTGCTACTTACTAATTGCATAACATCCAAAAAGTTACACAACTTTTCTAATTTTCAGTTTCTTTGTATTTTAAGTGTGTGTAGAATAACACCCCTCTTGAGATAGTTATGAGGAGTGTAGCAGATCTTACATGTTAAAATGCCTGACATGTAGGATCCACTTTGCACATGTAAGTTTTCTTTCTTCCAAGGTTGTACTTATGTGCATATATTGAAATAGTTCCACAATAAATTTGCGTGTTGTTTTTAATTTTCAGAAGTGTAGGAATCTGGATGCAGCTGGAAGGTTGTGAGTTATCAAAAAAAAAGCCTCTGCTATAGGCAATAATTTTTAATGTTAATTAACTCCATCTGGAAGGAAAAGCAGGTGTTGAAATTGATCACTTAAGTACGGAAAGCAAGGCTGTTTACTAAACTCTCCTTAAATTAATTTGGCTGAACTTGTGGTTAAATTGCTTTCAAGTCACTTTTCTATAAATGTCTTATACCAAATGCTGAAATTGGAAAAAAGACATAGACCAAGCAGATTTTAATGAAATGTAACAAATTGGACTGAAAGGTCACCTAAAAATAAAAATTACATTTTAAAAATGAGTGAACAGGCAACCTACAGAATGGGAGAAAATTTTTGCAATCTACTCATCTGACAAAGGGCTAATATCCAGAATCTACAAAGAACTCAAACAAATTTACAAGAAAAAATCAAACAACCCCATCAAAAAGTGGGCAAAGGATATGAACAGACATTTCTCAAAAGAAGACATTCATACAGCCAACAGACACATGAAAAAATGCTCATCATCACTCGCCATCAGAGAAATGCAAATCAAAACCACAATGAGATACCATCTCACACCAGTTAGAATGGCAATCATTCAAAAGTCAGGAAACAACAGGTGCTGGAGAGGATGTGGAGAAATAGGAACACTTTTACACTGTTGGTGGGATTGTAAACTAGTTCAACCATTATGGAAAACAGTATGGCAATTCCTCAAGGATCTAGAACTAGATGTACCATATGACCCAGCCATCCCACTACTGGGTATATACCCAAAGGATTATAAATCATGCTGCTATAAAGACACATGCACACGTATTTTTATTGCGGCACTATTCACAATAGTAAAGACTTGGAATCAACCCAAATGTCCATCTGTGACAGACTGGATTAAGAAAATGTGGCACATATACACCATGGAATACTATGCAGCCATAAAAAAGGATGAGTTTGCGTCCTTTGTAGGGACATGGATGCAGCTGGAAAACATCATTCTTAGCAAACTATCACAAGAACAGAAAAGCAAACACCGCATGTTCTCACTCATAGGTGGGAACTCAACAATGAGATCACTTGGACTCGGAAGGGGAACATCACACACTGGGGCCTATCATGGGGAGGGGGGGGAGGGATTGCATTGGGAGTTATACCTGATATAAATGATGAATTGATGGGTGCTGACGAGTTGATGGGTGCAGCACACCAACATGGCACAAGTATACATATGTAACAAACCTGCACGTTATGCACATGTACCCTAGAACTTAAAGTATAATAATAAAAATAAAATAATAAAAGAAAATAAAGAAAAAATGCAATAGTTTTGCTTCAACAGCAGATGGAATTTGAACAAAAATCTAGGGAATTTCCGCATGTGGGCCCCAAATCATTTGCATCAGATTAATGTGGTTTGTCCAAGAAAAGTTAAGTTTTGGGCTCTTGGCCAAACCTATTGAGTACAATTTTCCAGCTAGAATCAGCATTTTAACCACCACCCCGGTGATTTTTATTCTTACTGAAACTTAATCCTTGTTCTAAGAACAGAGAAACATCTGATCACACTAATAGTGACACAGGGCCCTGGATCTATGACAAATAGGAATAGTAGTATTCTGAGAAGGTAAAATATAACAGAGAAACTTAGAAAATATCACTAAGAATAGGCATGCCCAAGTTTATACATACATACACACATACACACACACACACACACACACACACACACACACACACACACACACCATCTAATAAAATATTGACATAGTGGTAGCATTCATTTAATTGTTTTGCCTTCTGCCATTCCCTAACTCTTCAATAGAAAGCCCAGGTCCCTTAAACTTTTTTTTTTCAAATCTCTCCATAGTCTCAAATCTCTCCATAGTCTGAGTTGATTATCCGTTCCTTGTCCAGACCATGGTTTGAAAGCAGGAACCTCAGCATCATCCAGAATACCAGAATCAGAAACTCTGGGGGTGGAGCAAAGTGATCTGTGGTGTAGCAGTGCCTCCAGGTGATTGTGATGCACTCAAAAGCTTGAGAAGCATTGTGCATTCATCATGGTTCAACATAGTTTAGTCAACTGCTGTGAACAAGGCATGAGGATGAGACTGTAATGTAGGAAACATCATAATTGGGTTTCTTGTATCCCTGTCAAATAGAAAAAGAGATTGCCAGAGCCTGCTAGTGTCTCCAACCATGAAATAAGCAACACTTATTGGATATTTACTACAAGTCAGTGCTCTTCTGAGTGTTTTACATGTATTGCCCAATTAATCTGTATACAGCATAATATGGGTTTAAATATTATTATCATTTCACATAATGAAACTGTGGCACAGAGAAATAAAGTGACAACCCCAAAGCTACACAACTGCTAAGGAATAGTACCAAGAATTGAACTGGGACAGTCTGGCTCTAGAGCAAATGATTTTTATCACTCTTAAAACTCTTAGGAAATGTCATCAACTCTCACCACCTGAAGAATTCTTACCCTTAATTAAGACAGACAATAATCAATTTTAGTAAACGAGTAGGACTGATTAACTCAGAATATTTCCAAGATTATGTCGATGACTTTTTCCAACATTTCTCCTTCTTTTGACCTCTTAAAGTGTGACTATCTTAGACTTCTATTCAAACATCACTTTACTAGAAAAGCCTTTGGTTATGTGAACATGAAGCAAAATATAGTGTATCAGAGCCTGGGTTTTCTTATCTATAGACAGAAGATAACAGTAATATTATTTAACCATATGGAAATCATATGAAATAAAGCAATATATGTGAAAGTACATTTTTAAGTTTTAGAACATTAATTATATGGCTGTAATATGCTGTCACAGTATTTTTTATATACAGGAGTTTGAGGACCTATTTCCACAGTGTCTACTTTAACTGACCTTTTATACCATATTTAGCACTATTTTTATAAACTATTTTCATGAAGTGCTTTTGTGTTAGCAATTCATTTATCAAACCCCAACTATCATCCTCCACTCCACAGTAAAATAATATTTTCTCAAACTTTCTTGACCAAAAATTAGCCTGAGGTGCTTTTAAGAAAGCTATATTCTGTACTGTCTTTCTGTAAACTCTAATTATTTGGGGCTGGGGTGGGACCTAAATATAATATCAATATATTTTAAGAAAGATACCAAGTGATTATTATGATGAACTGAGTGTGGAAAATACTACAGTAAACTCTAAAATTATTTTAGATATTTAAAAATACAAAAAAAACCTTACACTCTTATTTAATAGTAGCATAAAGTTTATTTTTGGATGTAAGTATGCTTATTTGTTTACATACAAATGAGGATATGCATAAGAATGTTCTGTTCTAAGAAACACTGCCTATTATTGTGTTAAAATTGCCTACAGTATTCAGCACAGTTAACATGTTTTACAGTTTGTAGCCTAGGAACGATAGGCTACACAATATAGCCTAGGTATGTTGTAGGCTATACCATCTAGGTTTGTGTAAGAATACTCTATGATGATTGCAAAAGGACAAAAATGCCTAAGGATTCTTTTCTCAGAACCCAACCCCGTTGTTAAGTGACATATAACTGTGTTTATCTGTCAAAATACTTATAGTTAAATAAAAACCAGGTTATCAGTTCTTTACCTCAATATATTTGTCAGTAATGGTAGAGGAGTAATCATTTCCTAAAAGGAAAATATATTTGAAGAAGGTATTCATTTGGATAGACTAGGTTATGATACAGTAATAAATCTGACCCTAAATCTCAAAGGCTTAATACAGCAAGTATCTCTTGCTCAATCACTGTACAGGTTTACTGAGGAGTAGAAGGGATTGGAAAAATGAGAATGAAGAAGCTACTGCATGTGGTTACTAAGGGAACCAGACCAAGTTTCTACCACCTTCCAGTTACAGCACTTAGAATTTGCCAGCTCTTTGATTATCAAGGTAGGGGAAGGGAGAGACTGAGAAACAGCACTTGAGTGTCTCACTGCCTCAAGCTGGAAATGACACATTTCAGTCCATAGTTCATTGGCGAAAACAGTCAAATGGCCCAGTCAAAATGAAAGGGGGCTTGAAAGTATGGAGTGACATACGGAATATTACACAAGCCTTACTATCTCTGTCTCTGTCTACTTTAAGCTCAGTGAGTTTCCCAAATAATCACCTATCTTTAAACAATTTAGAGCTACCACGTAGTCTGGGGAAAAGATAGGCTTTAATTGAATTGATCTCTCTCTCTCACCCCAATAATTTGAAATTTACTTAAGGCTGTTAGTGGATAATTCATTAAATTACAAATGAGTATACATTAAAGGGCTAAGTTGTGTGGTAAATGCTTTGATTGCAAAAAGTGAACACGTTTTAGTGAGGCAGAGCTTCATGAAAGAAATTAGATAAATTAGAATCATAAGATTAAGAAAAAATCTGAAAATGTGCTGGTAGAGAAACCTTGAGAGGGCCGGGCATGGTGGCTCACGCCTGTAATCCCAGAACTTTGGGAGGCCGAGGCAGGCAGATCACAAGGTCAGGAGATCGAGACCATCCTGGCGAACACGGTGAAACCCCGTTTCTACTAAAAATAGAAAAAATTAGCCAGGCGTGGTGGTGGGTGCCTGTAGTCCCAGCTACTCGGGAGGCCGAGGCAGGAGAATGGTGTGAACCTGGGAGGCGGAGGTTGCAGTGAGCCGAGATCGCGCCACTGCACTCCAGCCTTGGCGGCAGAGCCAGACTTTGCCTCAAAAAAAAAAAAAAAAAAAAAAAAAAGAGAAACCTTGAGGGAACTATCAGAAGAAAATATAAATCATGTTTGTGTTATTAAGATAATCATAGAAATGAGTACATGATTTACCAACACACTATGCCTCATCATTATAGGAAAGAGAAAAAATCATTTTTGAGATCCATTCATATGCAAAGACTCTACTAATGCTTTACCTATGTTATCTGTATTTCTTCACTGCCGAAAATCATTAGAGGCAAACATCATTCCCATTTTACAGATGAGATAAAAAACGTGAAGCAACTAGGCCAAGATAACACAATTAGTAAATAGCAAAACTAAGATTCAAACCTATGATTGGGGGTCCATTGTTTGTGTGTGGGAATGTTTGTGTATTTTTCCCATTAAGTGATGCTATGCCAACCTAGACCCTCCTTCACTAACACGCTGCCTTTATGACAAAGAATCTTTCTTCTATAAAACTGTATTAGTAATTTTGAATGAAGTCATAATCTAGTCATAGCCATACTCAGTGAGCCTGTGGTAACTTTATGTACGTAAAACATCTCTGTACTACAGGACCTTGGACATGTAAAACAAATAGGCAAGATTATCGAGGCATATTCCTTTGAACAGCCCTTCTCCGCCTTTTTCTTCCAAATTGCACAAGAATTGGCAGCTAATTAGCAGCTCATTAGCAACACTGATAAACCATGTGACAAAAACAAATGCTGGGTTAACAGAAGGGAGAGAACTTTTCAATGACTATGAAATAGGATATTGGGATAAAAACAATTTGCTGAAACTAGCTTCCTATGCTTCTCACTGTATTTTATGTTTTCTTAATTCATTCATCCATTCACATATTTATTAACTACTATGTTCAAGGCAATGTGGTAGTTTTGAGGATGAAAAAATGACTCAAACACAATCCCTTCCTTTAGGGAGCTCAGGATATATATAGTGAGATGATTAAGGAGTCTGTACAGTTCCTCTTTGTAAATGACCTTCATGAAGCCAGAAACAGATCTTTTTAGGTAAAACTTGGCATTATATCGGTGCTTCCCATACATGCACATCTGTGCAGCATCTGACTACACATTTGCTAGACTACTGTGAAAGTGGGCATGAAATCTATGGTTAAGAAACGAGGCAAAACATTTGATATGTACGAGAAGTGGATCTTAGACATGAGTTTGAGGTGTTTTGATGGACAAGTTTTCACGTAAACCTGAACTGCTTCTTTTCCAAGTAAAAGTATTTGATTATTTTCCATTTCCAAGAAGGTTCTAACTCCTTAAACTGATATACAAGGTTTTGGGCTTATCTTTCTTTTCTCTTTATGCTCTTCCCTCAATCTTTTGTGGATCTCAGAATGTGCCAGACTATATCACACTTGGGCTGCTTACTCCTTTTAGCTTGGCACCCTACCGACTCACTTTATCTTTATAATTCTTCCTCACACATCAAGATACAGGTAACCATCAAATGTAGAAAAAAAAAAAAAAAATCTTCCTTGAACTCCAGCTGAAGTTGCTTTGCTTTTTGCAGTCCCCACTGTTTGCTTACATTGAACTCATCACACCATGTTAAGAGATACCTTATTTGACCTCTATTTCTCCCTTTCAGTCTTTGAGATTCTCAAGAGCATAAGTTGCATCATCTCTGTATTTTTGGTGGCTAATACTTTGCAAGGAAATAGTAGGAATTTAATAAACAGTTGATTAAGTGAACCAATAAATTTGTGTGCTATTCGGATCCAAATCTATGATGGGAATATATGAATGCTGCACTAATATGTTTCAATCACAGGAGAATCTGTGTTAAGCTATAAGCATTTTTTTAAAAGATGTATAAACGTTTTCCTCTTAAATTCAGCAATTTTAATAAGATAGATAAGTAGACCATATAGAACAAATATTTATATAAATGTCGATTTTTAATGGTTGCTCTCAATATAGTTTGTATATGTTATGATCATATGTTAGTGACATGATTATATCTAGGAGATTCTACTAGAATTAGAGCCTCTTTAATCCTCTTCTTCCACAGATAGCAGCTAACTGAGAGTTCGTTACCACACACCTTTGCAAAAAAGCTAAAACTTAAAAAAGTATAACATGCTTTCTCTGAACTTTCTTAAGTGTGGATAGAAAAGAAAAAATAAAAAGAGAGAAACAACTCCTAGGTTAGACAACTAGAAGATGAATACAGCTTAGCAATGGAGCCTAAGACACGCGTGAGGCAAATAAGGAAGTTGAGCCATAAAATGAAAGATTGCTGTGACAACTAACCTATGAGTACCACAGTGAGTCTACAGTTCTCTTACCTCCCAGTTCAGTGTTCTTTCCAATAAACCTCCTTTCTAATTTATATTTCTTATCTCAGGACCGTCTTCCCAGAATTGAGAGATAACTGTCGCTATAGGAGTCAGGCCAACTGATAGAAAAGCAGCTGTTTTGAATCTGATTTAAAGTGGCATCTAACTAGTAACCTTTGACACATCTTTTAACTCCTCCTAATTTTTTAAATAATGACAGCTGAAAAGACAAAGGGCAGAAACTTTTGAGATTGCCAAAATGAGGAATCAGGTGGTCTTAATTTGATAGAGGGTGGTGGTTAACTTGCGCCTTGCCTCATGAAGGAGATTAATTTTTCTTGCAAAAAGAAGGAAGATTCTTTGTACTGATATTACATTAACTCAGAGACTCAGGGTCCATTAAAAGAATAGAAAAACCAACTTTGTTTTTTTTTTTTCTCCTTGTAAATTTGTTTGAGTTCTTTGTAGGTTCTGGATATCAGCCCTTTGTCAGATGAGTAGATTGCAAAAATTTTTCTCCCATTCTGTAGGTTGCCTGTTCACTCTGATGGTAGTTTCTTTTGCTGTGCAGAAGCTCTTTAGTTTAATGAGATCCCATTTGTCAATTTTGGCTTTTGTTGCCATTGCTTTTGGTGTTTTAGACATGAAGTCCTTGCCCATGCCTATGTCCTGAAAAAGTGGGCAATGGATATGAACAGACATTTCTCAAAAGAAGACATACATACAGCCAACAGACACATGAAAAAATGCTCATCATCACTCGCCATCAGAGAAATACAAATCAAAACCACAATGAGATACCATCTCACACCAGTTAGAATGGCAATCATTCAAAAGTCAGGAAACAACAGGTGCTAGAGAGGATGTGGAGAAATAGGAACACTTTTACACTGTTGGTGGGATTGTAAACTAGTTCAACCATTATGGAAAACAGTATGGCAATTCCTCAAGGATCTAGAACTAGATGTACCATATGACCCAGCCATCCCACTACTGGGTATATACCCAAAGGATTATAAATCATGCTGCTATAAAGACACATGCACATGTATGTTTATTGCAGCACTATTCACAATAGCAAAGACTTGGAATCAACCCAAATGTCCATCTGTGACAGACTGGATTAAGAAAATGTGGCACATATACACCATGGAATACTATGCAGCCATAAAAAAGGATGAGTTTGCGTCCTTTGTAGGGACATGGATGCAGCTGGAAACCATCATTCTCAGCAAACTATCGCAAGAACAGAAAAGCAAATACCGCATGTTCTCACTCATAGGTGGGAACTGAACAATGAGATCACTTGAACTCAGGAAGGGGAACATCACACACCGGGCCTATCATGGGGAGGGGGGAGGGGGGAGGGATTGCATTGGGAGTTATACCTGATGTAAATGACGAATTGATGGGTGCTGACGAGTTGATGGGTGCAGCACACCAACATGGCACAAGTATACATATGTAACAAACCTGCACATTATGCACATGTACCCTAGAACTTAAAGTATAATAATAAAAATACATAAATAAATAAAAACCAACTTTGGTTGTTTTGGTGGTGGTAGTTTCGAGTGACAGAAAGTAAAGCAGTAAAGAATGAGATATGATTCTATTTCAGTTTAGGAGAGCCATGCCAGATGAATTTCTATGCACATATGCACTTGCCTTCCAGATGTTAAACTGAGAAAAGATTCCATTAGAATTAAAATATTCAGGCAGAAGATTTAAGAGCAGTCTCCAGACCCTATCTGTCGGAAAATCTCACACCTATATATCTCTATCATTGGCTCTATTTGGAAGAAAAAAACAAAAGCTTAACAAAAACATATAATAAATTTTAAATATTCAAAAGACACATATTCTATGAAAACTAACAAATTTTAACAAAAAAGGGAACTTTTATTAAAAGTCAAAATTACATTACCTCTTTCACATAGGATCAGAAAAATAAGTTTTTAAAAGTCAAAAGAAGCATGTTATTTTTTACTTTAAAAAAAACCCTCCTAAAACAATAGTCAAAAGTGTCAAACTCATTTAAAAAGAATGCATAAGACATAAAATTACCAGTCTCAAGGAGCCAGTGTGAAGATACAAGTCTAATAAATAATTTAGAGTACTGTCTAAGAAATGTTCTGAGAATACAGAAGAAAAGTAAAAATGTGGCTAAGATTAAAATAAGAGAAAGATAACAGAAGACAGAAAAATGACAGAAAATGTCAGTCTTAAAATTTCAGGAGAAATAAATGAAATTTTTGAAATATTTAACAATGATGAAATTGAAGCCATTTCTTAGGCAGCAAAACTATGAATATATCTTTAAACATTTTGGCCTAAATTACATAGAAATGTTCCATACCAGGATGAGTTTTAAAGAAACAAAAATGTTGAATTTCAATGATAAAGATTTAAAAACACCCAAGCATTAAAATAGTATCTTGAAAAAATATGAAATTAGTTTGCTTTATGCTCTTGTGCATAATTTCCAAAATATGAATTTGTCACCATCCCCTGTGACAACAAATTTCAAAAATAATGGAACAAAATTTCAAGGATTTTGAGTCTTTATATGTATGTTCTTCCAAAGTTAATGAATATGGTGCAAATATATACTAACCTATATCAAATAGGCTCCAAAAATGTATTTTTTTAAAGATAATTTAAAAATAGTTTTTGTCTAAGATAAAAATCAAGGAGAAAAATGAGTGGGAAATTATGTTATAAAAAGGCAAGTGAAAAGAAAGATATAAAATGAGTTTAACTTTTAAGTAAGTCTAAATTTTTAAATATGGGTATGTGATTATGAAACAAATTTAAATTTGTGTAATGTGTTTATAAAACACATTTAATATTAGAAATACTGAAAGATAAGCTATTTATTTAAATATATTTTAACATTGACAGTTGGGCAGTTCATTAAAAACTAGAAATTCATTTCATTTGGACATTTGAAGTGGGTTTTAACTTATACAGTTATCTAATTATTAATATACACCACTATTGTAAAAAAAAAAAAAAACTTAGAAGTAGAAGGAAACACACATGCCTATGTTTTTGTGCCTGTGTGTGTATATGACATTATATACACGTGGTCCTGATTTATCATAATTTGACTTATAGATTTCTTGACTTTTTGATGGTATGAAAGTGATAAGCATTCACCAGAAACTGTGCTTCCTGTTTTGAAATTTGTTCTTTTTCTGAAATTGTGATATCCAGAATTATACTCTCTCACGATGCTGGGCAGCGACAGTAAACCTCAGCTCCTAGTCAGCCATGTGATCATGAAGGTAAAACACCAATACTGTACTGTACAGTGTAATGTATTCAATAAGTTACATGAGATATTCAATACTTTATTATGATATGGCTTTGTGTTAGATGATTTTGCCCAACTGTAGGCTGATGTAAGTGTTCTGAGCACGTTTAAGATAGGACAGGCTAAACTATGATGTTTGGTAAGTTAGGTGTATTAAACTCATTCCCAATTTATGATATTTTCAAATTATGACGGGTTTATTGGGACTTAAGCCCACTAGAAGTTCAGGAGCTTCTGTATAAGTGCTTATGAAATGTGATGTTTTATTTACTCATAAAGGTTAGGAATTTACAATACAGACTATTCTCAGGATGGTAATACATGTCCAATTCTGGCTGATAGTAATCAGAGAAGGTTTACTTAAAAAGAAGAAATTTCAGCTGATATTTGAAGGATTAGTGCAAACTAAGATTGTACAGTGCAAGAAAAGTATCACAAGCTTCACGATATAAGTAACTTTGTAACAAACGGGCATTTATAGATACATTTGATTTTCTTACTCCTAACATCCTTAAGCAAGTTATGCTGCCTCAGCCTTTAGAACATATTCCATCCATACATTCTTTGCTACCTCTAGTGCTACCTCTCTCTCCTAGTCTAAAACATCTCTTGCATGTACTATTGCAAATTAAAAAAAAAAAAAAAAAAAAAAACTGTCTTTTTTTTACCTATACACATCTAAGCTCAGAAAATCAGACTCTTTTTGTGTGTTTTTCTCTGTGTTTTTTTTTTTTTTTTTTTTTTTTTTTTGAGACGGAGTCTCGCTCTGCCGCCCGCGCTGGAGTGCAGTGGACAGATCTCAGCTCACTGCAAGCTCCGCCTCCCGGGTTTACGCCATTCTCCTGCCTCAGCCTCCCGAGTAGCTGGGACTACAGGCGCCCGCCACCTCGCCCGGCTAGTTTTTTTTTTTTTGTATTTTTTAGTAGAGACGGGGTTTCACCATGTTAGCCAGGATGGTCTCGATCTCCTGACCTCATGATCCGCCCGTCTCGGCCTCCCAAAGTGCTAGGATTACAGGCTTGAGCCACCGCACCCGGCCATGTTCCTGCCAAATTTAAACAATTTATAGGCAAGTTACATGTTTCATAGCCTTTTATTTGCAAATATTTCAGCATATCTTTCCTAAGAATAATGATATTCTCTAACATAATAACTACACCACAACTTCAGTTAATTTTATATAGATACAACACTTTTGTCTAATTTATTGTTTGCATTCTAACGTTGTGATTATTCCCAGTAATGTTCTCTGTAAGCACTATTTCTCCTCCAGTATAGGGCCAGAAGGAACATTACTTCTCATGTCTTTTTAGTCTCCTTAAATCAGAAATGTTACCACAACCTTCATTGACATTTATGTTACTTATATCTTTAAATAATTCAGCCCTCCATCCCCTCTCTTTTTTTAAAAAAATAAAACATTCCTTCTTTAGAGTTTGTCTGAGAATTTTTTTCATGATGAGTTTCAGGTTTTGCATCAATGGCCAGGACACTATATAGGTGATATGCCCTTCTTAGGTTTGGCTGCACAAATGTCCATTGACTCTTCACTAGTAATTTTGGCTTTTGTAATATGGTAAAGGTTGTGGCTGCTTAATAGATATTTGCTTATTGATTATGCATAACCAAATATATATTTTATAGTTATGCAATTCAGACTATCAGGTTTTTTGTGGTCATATAAATTTCTACCATTGAATGCTGTTGCGTTTGTTGTGTTAGAGTATGGGTAGCTACCATGATTGAGGTATTTTATTAACATTATTAACCCTGTTGTACTCCATTGTAGATACTATGGTGTGGTATGCAGAGCTGCCTTTTGGGAATATGGCTGTTGTTGCCCCACCTGCTGGGGTGGGTGGCTGCTGATGGCTCAAAGCAATTCCTCCTTGGGAATTGCTCTTGGGGAGACAGATGTACCTAAATCAAGATTATGCTCCCTCTTGATGTATGTGATGGTGGGGTGGGGCAGGGCAGCCTCAAACTAATACTGGTGGATGAAGTGTTATACCAGTGAAGTGTTAACAAAATCCAGGTCTCTCTGCCTTAATTTCAGTTACTCTTAAGGACTAGACCAGCTCTAGAATTCTACCCATAACTTAGTGAGGCATCTGCAGCAACTTCTCCCTCCACCCAGTCCCACTTCCCTTACTTACCTTACATTCCTTCAAGGTGCTATTCCTAAAAAGCACCTTTCCACCCACTTTGTGAACCCCCCTCCATGAAAACCAACTTTGTGCTACAAGTAAATCTCTAGACAACTGAGCATCTGTTTTCTGAGTGAACTCAATCTAAGGCAGAAAGGAAGCATTCTATATGTGTGCATGTGCTTATTGATGAAACTAATATTGCAAGGCATAATTTATGCAGGATGTTCACATTCTTGATTGAAAATAAGTTCCTGTTGATAAGGTATTATCTATACTATTTTCGAGATCAACAGAGTAGAGTTTTACCTTCCTTGGTAGGTTTGAATAATAAAGGCAAATCTAATTTATCTAGGAAAATGAATAGATAGATAGATAGATAGATAGATAGATAGATAGATAGATAGACAGACAAGTAAATGGGAGGTATTAAAGTTTCAAAGTATAAGCTTTCACTCCTATTTTATAACACTGCATGTGGAAACTGCATTGAATAAACCCCTTTCAACCTCTAAATGAGTAGAGTGATACAAAGTTTTCTCATAAGCATATTTATGTATTTTCTCATCATCAACAAGACTCAGATAGGTATCATACTTACCAAAGGGGGATATAAAGCTTGATGAGGTTAAACAACTGGTTCAAAGCTATGTGGCAGCAAGTTGTAGAACTGGGATTTGAACTGGTATAGTTGACTTCAAAAATCTTAATCATTTACAATGTCACTGCTTCAAAATATAATTTGCTAACTTCTTAAATTGCTGGAAGGAGGGGAAAGTTCAAATCTCATCAATACTATTTGAATTCATAAACGATTACTTCCTCTGAAGAATCCAGATAAATATTCAATGTAGTATGAGAGCTCTGTAACCAGAGATAACTTGGTTCAAACTTGAACTTTGCCTAAGTAGCTGAATGACTTTGGATAAATTACTTGCTCTATCTAAATCCCTAATTCTTCATCTAAAAGTCAGAATGATAATAATCTAGAGTTTTCTTCATCTAAAAATCAGAATAATCATCTAGAGTTTTTGTGGGGATAAAACATGTTGATGAATTAAAATGCTTATTAGCATAGTACTTGGCACATAGTAAGCACTCAATAAATGTTAGTTGTTATCACCATACCTACCTAATCTAGGTAAAATTTGGAAAAATGTTATCAAAAGATTGTTTGATTCTCTGTTCTTTCTTTGTATTAATATGATATTTACACATCTCAACAAATGACAAAGTATTTCAAGGTCAACCATTTAACAACAACTCATTAATTATATTATCCTTTTAGTAAATCATTATTGGAACAAATCATTAGGTGACCTTTTCTGGTTACCGCAATCCAATAAAACTTACATTAGCCAGTGTTTCAGGAACATTAGTCTAATGTGCTTTCAGAGATCACCTTCTCTGAGCAGTATAATAAGTTTGTGTGAAAAGCATAAAGCATGTAATACATAATAACATTTGGACTTTAATGAACCATCTTGGCAAACTGACTAGTACTATAATTCAATAGTGAGCATTCCTTAATTAATGAATTAAAAAAGTCAACAGCATGCCCTAAATGCTACAATTGATTACAGTTTCACTTATTTTCTATTTTTACTATATTCTCCTGATTTGTTAAGCAATAAACAGTGAATCTTAAGTGACCTTGGTAAAGAAAATAAAGAATGGGAGCAACGGAAAAAGAGAGTACAATTAGCAAGTTGTGTAGCTTTCAATGGATACTTTTTTCCTGAAAATATTAGCGATTTTGATTTAAATGTGAACGTAAATTGACTCAGGTGTTTTTCTTAACTATATCTCTACTGGGTGTATAATATTTTTTAAAAAAATCACTAACCCTCTGGATTACACTCAACTACATACAAAAGCTGAAATATTTCAGGAACATTAAGTCAGTAGATCATTTCAAAGAATAACTTCACCACTTCTCTTCATATAGCCTTTGAAACTAGTTTATTACAATTTATTGTAATAATGTGTTTAACTCTTCTTCAAGGCCCCATAAGTCTCTAAGGAGAAGAACTTTCCATAAATATGTGTGTATTTTTCCTGATAGTGACTTAGAAGATATTAAATGTATGAATGTGGATGAAATGAACATACGACAGACCATACGATAAATAGCAAGTAAAAGTTCTTCATTTGGGTTAAAATATTTTCCTAACAATGTATTCCAATTTTCCGAACTATCCCCAGAAATGTTATCTGTTAGCATATTTCGACTACTTTTAGATGTCCTAAAAGGAACCATTATTTTTTACAATAGTAAGAAACTTTTTATAAAACACTGTCAATTTAACTATGACGTGCCTTCATTACTAAGACAAATTCAAATTTTAGTGATATAAAATTTGGGAATAAATGCATCTTCATATTCATACTGCTTTTTTGGCTTTTATACTTTTATGTGAATACACTTCATGTAAAATTTTGCTTTTGCTAGAAGAAAATTTAAAAAGAATAAAACAAAAACTGTTTACTACCCCTTAATAAAAAAAAATGACTTAGAAAGAGGCCACTAAGGAGATTACAGGTAAGTCTCTACTCTTTATTTATTTCTTTTTTTAAAGCTAGTTCTGGCAAGCAAAAATTGTCAAGAACATTTGTGGAAGAAATTGAACTTTCTATTTCAGTTAGACTCAGCCACTGTTAGAGGAACTATTTTTCCCTCCAGGGTTGGTTGGTATAAGGAGCAACAGCATGGAAACAACATTAGTAATAACTATTTCAAACCCCAGATGTTGTAGGTATTGTATAAGGGAAATGATTTCTTGCAGGAAAAAATAATTTTTAGGCAAATTTAAGTTCATTTACATTGGTTGTAACTAACAATAGCTACAACTTGTGAACTGTCACTATTTTCTAAGCTAGCTATATATCAATGCTTTCTACAACAAAATAAATCATGTAAGCATAGATAATTCATAGAGACTTACAGTTTATTACTTATATTTTAAAGCAAATATAGAGAGATCTGCATATATTTAGAAGAGTTAGTATCTTTCTGTACTTTTGGTATCAGGAAACCAATTAATGGTGAATTTTGAAGGAAAGAATCACCTTTGGAAAATCCAATTTGCCTTGACTTTAGACCTTAGCTTAACAAAATTATGTTATAACCCACCAGCTGTTTTAGAAATTTTGGAGGTAATTGAGTGCATTACATTGAGATAAATAAATGTCTGATCCACTGCTTCATTTTCTTTTACATAAAGTGGGCCTTATTTTAAAGGGCAGCATTCTGGTTTCATCTGTTTCCTTCTTGAAGAGAAGAGTTCCTTTATCTAATTCCATGCTTTTTCATGATAAACCTTTGATAGCCAGGGCTTAAGTTAATAGTTGTGCAGCCTTCTCCAGAGTCATGTTTCTCATCTACAAAAAAAGGAGATCTTCTTGTCTCCAAGCAATATGATGGAAACAAAACAAATTTATGAGGTCCACTAGGACCTTGCTCCCATCTCTAACCATTTTCTCTGTTAGCTGATCACAACGGCTAGTAGTCATGTAACTGAACCTCAAAACTTTATCACATTTTTTTTTTCCCTAGGAGTACCCACTAAATTGCCTAATTGTAAAAATCATGAGTTTTTAATGGGGGGATCTTTTTATTTTAATATTTGCTAATATTTGCCTTATCGACGGTCCTTTGCAGTGGGCCTCTCCTGACTCTTGTCTTGCTAGTACATGTCTGTCCAGCAACCTCAAGTGAAAGTGTTGCTATCTAAATTTGTCAGAAATTGAAATACTCATGAGTCCCCTTTTATTAGCAGAGCCGATTATGTTACCTCACAAGGACTTGACAATACTTTATAACTCTCACTCTGCATCCAGACATAGTGGGCTTTCTTACACCTTTTCTCTCCCCTGTGATAAACAAACCCAAGACGGGACTTGCCTTCTTGTTGTATGACCACACTAATGCTCACCAATTTCTTCAATTGGCAAATAGGTAAGCTTAATAGCCTGGCGATACCAGTCCCAATTTTGACTACTTGGCAGTGTAGATTAAATGAGATAATAAATACAAAGTGATATGAACAGTGTCTGGTCCATAGAGTGCTCTCAGTAAATGTTTGCTAATATAATTATCACTGGTAAGTGTATACCATATCTCAGACCTATTAGATTCAAGGAAGCAAGATGAGAAAGTTCTACTTAGCCTTCCAAATATAAACCTTAGGTAGTTGCAAAGTTTACTAATGTCACTAATACTTCATTTCTCATCTGGCTTTTGTCTTTCAGAAGATAGTCCTTAAAAACATAGTCTTCTTAGCCTGGAACCTAAAAATAGGGAGATGGTAGAAATTTCAGACACCAAAAATTCTAAGAAGTCTTAACTATAGTGATTATTGTGGAATTCCAAACAAATATTTGGAAAAAGTATCCCTAGATTTTATTAGCAAATAAAGATTGCTGGGCCAGGCGCAGTGGCTCAAGCCTGTAATCCCAGCACTTTGGGAGGCCGAGACGGGTGGATCACGAGGTCAGGAGATCGAGACCATCCTGGCTAATACGGTGAAACCCCGTCTCTACTAAAAAATACAAAAAAGAATGGCAATCATTAAAAAATCAGGAAACAACAGGTGTTGGAGAGGATGTGGAGAAATAGGAACACTTTTACACTGTTGGTGGGATTGTAAACTAGTTCAACCATTATGGAAAACAGTATGGCAATTCCTCAAGGACCTAGAACTAGATGTACCATATGACCCAGCCATCCCACTACTGGGTATATACCCAAAGGATTATAAATTATTCTACTACAAAGACACATGCACACGTATGTTTATTGCAGCACTATTCACAATAGCAAAGACTTGGAATCAACCCAAATGTCCATCAGTGACAGACTGGATTAAGAAAATGTGGCACATATACACCATGGAATACTATGCAGCCATAAAAAAGGATGAGTTTGCGTCCTTTGTAGGGACATGGATGCAGCTGGAAACCATCATTCTTAGCAAACTATCACAAGAAGAGAAAACCAAACACCGCATGTTCTCACTCATAGGTGGGAACTGAACAATGAGTTCACTTGGACTCGGGAAGGGGAACATCACACAATGGGGCCTATCATTGGGAGGGGGGAGGGGGGAGGGGGGAGGGATTGCATTGGGGAGTTATACCTGATATAAATGATGACTTGATGGGTGCTGACGAGTTGATGGGTGCAGCACACCAACATGGCACAAGTATACATATGTAACAAACCTGCACATTATGTACATGTACCCTAGAACTTAAAGTATAATAAAAAAAAAAAAAGGAAAAGAAAAGAAAAAGTAGCTAAATGTACTGTATTTGTTAAGTGTACTGTGGTTATAAAGGAGAATCCCTATTTTTAGGAAATATGCTGAGTACTTTTCCCTCAAATGGTTCATACATATATATATATATATATATATATATATACATATATCTAGTTTACACATAAATACATATGCAGATATAGATGATGTATTCTTAATGTATATATAAAAAGAGACTGAGAATAGTGAAGCAAATGGGGTAAAATGTTAACAATGTGTGAATCTGAGTAAACTCCTGCAAATTTTTTATGTTTGAAATAATTTTCCAAACTTTAAAAACTGGAGTTTAAAAATTCTAAAAGTTATCTTTCACTCCCATCTCCTCTTCCAAGGAGTAAGCCAATATTAACAGTTTTATATGTGTATTTCTGGATCCATGTCTATGTTTTTTATTGTGGTAAAATATATATAACATAAAATCTACTATTTTTAAGTGCACAGTTTAGTGCATTAAATACAAAAATCTGGAAAAAAAAAAATACAAAAAAGTAGCCGGGTGATGAGGCGGGCGCCTGTAGTCCCAGGTACTTGGGAGGCTGAGGCAGGAGAATGGCGTAAACCCGGGAGGCGGAGCTTGCAGTGAGCTGAGATCCGGCCACTGCACTCCAGCCTGGGCGACAGAGCAAGACTCCGTCTCAAAAAAAAAATAATAATAATAGGCCGGGCGCGGTGGCTCAAGCCTGTAATCCCAGCACTTTGGGAGGCCGAGACGGGCGGATCACAAGGTCAGGAGATCGAGACCATCCTGGCTAACACGGTGAAACCCCGTCTCTACTAAAATACAAAAAATTAGCCGGGCGTGTTGGCGGGCGCCTGTAGTCCCAGCTACTTGGGAGGCTGAGGCAGGAGAATGGCGTAAACCCGGGAGGCGGAGCTTGCAGTGAGCTGAGATCCGGCCACTGCACTCCAGCCTGGGCGACAGAGCGAGACTCCGTCTCAAAAAAAAAAAAAAAAAAAAAATAATAATAATAAAAAAAATAAAGATTACTATGATCCATGGTAACTACTCAAAAGTTGCCAGACCACAGCTTAGTTTTCATGGTTAAGTTTTGATAAGAAAAAGAGGAAGGACTGATTAGGCATAACTTTGGGTGATGGTTCAAAAAGAAGTCACAACCAACTGGAACAAAAAATAAGACTTTGGCCAAACTCAGACTACATGTCTCTTGGTAGTGGAGAGACAATCTAAGAAATCGTAACAAGAGGTAAAGAAAGATGCCTACAAAACATACAGATTACATTTTTGCCTACAAACAATACTTGTTTCACCCCACATACATTTCCATAAAGTCATGATACAGTGAATCATCTGGTTGCCTCACTCCAGTATGAAAAACAGCCAAACTGAAAAGCTTCATCTCTGCTTAGGAACACGAGTAACAAACACAGACATGTCAGCTACCTATTTTTCATTGAAAGAGGCCCTGACCTGAACTGAGACATAATTAAACAATGAAATAAAATACTATGAGACTGGATGGTATGCATTTTTGGGGTTCTATGTATTACATATTTTTTATATATGGAGAGATAATCTCTCTATATATGCATATCTAAAGTTGGGAGTCAAGAGAAAAGTGTATTTCAAGTGAAATAATATTCTAGAATAAAGGTTCCACTACTTACTAGCAATGTTGCCTTAAGCAGACCATTTAATGTTGCTGAGTTCCAGTTTACCTACCTGGAAAGTGAAATTGTTATCAGTCATTCTTCTTGCATTTAAATTGTTCTTTCAATTTGATACTTCAAATAGGGTAATGCATAAGAAAGACCTGTGTATGCTGAAACACAGCATGTGTATGGAAGGGCTTATTAACTGTAAAGTCATATGACAAACAGCAAAGTTAAACTTTCTAGATGGTGTTGCACCAAAGGTGCAGGCATCTATCTCTTCCCCAAACACTAATCTCATTTGTAGTACATAATTGCACAACTCAGAAAGAAACATGTTATAAAAATCCCAGGTGGTTTCTACTCACCTTCATGAGTTATTTCTACAGTTGCAACAGAAAATGAATTGTTAATGTGTGTACTGTAAATAATTGCATAAATAATGACTGTGCCAAAGAAACAACCACTATCCATGAACATTTTACAACAGTCAATTCCAAGTGTAAAATGTTTGGCAACTTAAAGGAGGAAGTTGAACTTGTTAATTTTCTACCAAGAAGGTTAAATAGAAAGGAAGCAATTCAAACATATGTCAGCAACAGGGCTTCCTGGAATTTAAAATCCCCAAACAGCTGGTGGAGAGACAGCCTACTGTTTGAGAAGCATCAGGGCTGGGGAGGAAGGGAAGAAAAGAAATGGGCAAGAGAAGGAACTACAGATGTTTTCCTAGAGACTTGTTCAATTTTTCTATCAAAAACTGTTTCAATTAAGATTGGAACTTCTGCTACAAAGCTACAGCTAACATTTTCTGAAGATCGATTTTATGTTAGACATGGGTAGAAATTTTATATGTGATTGTCTCATTTAATCTTCACAAACTGTGAAGTTAGTGCTATGATTCCCATTTTGTAATTAAATAAACTGAGTTTAGGGGCATTAAGCGATTTGACCAAGGTAATTTATAGAATCAGGATTCAAATCTATTGCCTGTCTGACTTTGAAGCTGGAATTCTTTGCATCACTTCAGAGCATACAAATACAGAAGAGTCAAAAGAGACCTTTAAATGCGTAAGAACTCTACACTTCTTGTGACACGCATTCATGGCAAATCAATTGAGACGTATGTTATATTTTATATGAGGTTGAACCATATGAAATTACCAAAATTAGACCATCTTTGTCCACCACAATGACCGTTTTCTATAGTTCACCTTAATATATGCACTAAATCATTCTGCTTCTATGCTCCAATCCAAAATGTGTTCTCTCCACTTTTAACACCTAGCCACTCCTTAGTCTCCTACTCTATTCTTCACCTGTCAAAAATTATCTCAACCTTTTCAGACTGAACTCAAATATCATTTCTTTCTTTAAGTCATCCCTCAACTTCTTTAATAAGAAGATAATTTCAATGATCCTAAATAGGAAATGTTGTCTGCCTCCTTTTAAGGTTCTTGATCTGAACTCTTCTTAAAATATTTTTCTCTTTTGACTTAGAATTACCAATATTTTGGGCTTATATTTAATTATTTCAACAACATTACAATCTCCTTGAGAGGAAAGACCAAAATGTTCATCATATTTCAATTACTTAATACTGGAACCATAGTATAATAAAGATATATATTATCAACGACATCAAGTTTAAACTACGTATACCTGAATCTTACCACTTTTTGCATAGCTTTGAAATTATGTATTTACAAATTGCACATTGAACTTTAGAACCCTAAATGCAGGGTTTGTATTGCATATTATCTGTATTATTATAATTAAATTGCCACACTGTTTAAGCCATGTTAACCATGGAATATTGGCATACAAGAAGGTAATAATGTAGTCATTATTAGTGAGCAGTTGGTAGAGCTGAAATCCACAGCATTTTTTCTGACTTTATAGTTCATTTTTCATTTACTTCATAATATTTTCTGAGATAATACAACAAATTCCAAGAAAAAGGCTGACTCTAAACACTTTGAGTATTTTGATATCATTGTTTACTCTTTCAGTCATGTGTTCTCACACCACAGTCATTAAATAATCAGTATAATTATTAAGAATCAAAACACTGTGATAGAAGGGAAATAACCAACATTTTCTCTTTCCAGAAGGTGTCATAATAATTGCTACAAGAGTTTGCTTACACATTGTTTGCTATAATCGTCAAAATAATACTTGGAAGTAAATACATACAACTGTCTCCATCTGAATCTCAAATAAGCAAAGAAGAGCTCAGAACTTAATAACTCCCTTAGGTCAACAGCTAGTAAGTGAGAGAGTTTGCACACAGCTCCAGGTCTAAGTGACTTCAAATCCATGCTCTACCCCAGGAGGCCACGTGCTTGCTCTCTAAGAGCAATGAAAATTCTTCACTATGGACAAGTGCACATTAGAAATTATTATGCAGTACAGTGAACCATCGAATATTCTATTCCCAATTCCAGGAATCTGCACATCATAGGGAAGGGTTTTTAAAATTATTTTGTATATTTACTTGCTTTGATTTTTTTTTTTTTAAATCAAAGCCATTGCCTGCCTAACACAGCCAAATATTTTGCATAGAGATGTTAAGAACGTTGACTGACTTGTAAAGATCCTGAGCAGTAAAAATTCTGAGCATCAGAAATGGTAAACATTTATAATATATTTATTTTGTTACTTATTTCTCAGAATGCCTATATATCCAGGCAAAATGCTAAGTACTGATGCAATGGGCAGCTTTAATGTATGGAGTATGGATTTTCAAGGTCACCCTATGTAGTTCTGGATCTCAAATCTGGATTAGCATGAGGACCATTAGAGATTTTTGTAAAAATACAGCTTTTCAGGTCCTATGATTGATTTGGAATCTTTGGAATACAGTTATAATAAATAATGGCTATAAAATGGATTTTGCCATTAACAATGACATGGAGGATTCATGTTATGTCATCTTTGCTGAGCTAGAACTGTACTTCCCAGAATTCTCTCCTTCCAAGCATGGTTTCTGCTTAGTTTGGACACATTTTACATGAGACTGGGAAGAAAGGAGAGAAGCAGCAAGCATCTTATTTTTACCCTTAAAAATACAGGACAGTACAGGACACAAGGTCCTGGTGCAGCTCACATATCTATGAGCTATATGCTAGCAGATTTAACCTTGGTGTTGTGAGGCAACAGCTAGGCCTAATGAATCTCAACTTTCTATTGCATTTCTTCATTCAGCTGCTTGGATTCCTGGACCAGGTGCAAATTATGCTCTGTGATGAAGGACATCAACAAGTTTCTTTTGCAGAATATCCCCAGAATTAAAATTGGAGTTTGGAGGTGGTAAGAAATCTAGAAGTTCCAATTCAACTTTGAAGTTTCCAGTTGCTTCTGCTTCCAATACTTCATGTGTATATTCTATTCTGAATTGTCTACCGTATCGACTTTAAATGGCAACAAAAAGACAGTGGCATTGCATACATTGTGTAGCCAACTTCCACAAGTGCATATTTCAAATACCTATAATGTATCTGTTATATGTATTAGTATGTGTGTATATGTGTGTGAATGTATATATACATAAGCATGCATGCATACATACATAGAGATGAGGATAGAGTTATGTATGAGTATATATACACAGATATATATATACATACATTCACTGTATAATGACATTTTGGTCAAAGATCGATTTGATATAAGATGGTGGCCCATAAGATTATAAAGCATTTTTACTGTAATTTTCTGTGTTTACATACACAAATACTTACCATTGTACTGTAATTGCCTACAGTATTCAGTAGAGTAACACGCTTTATAGCTTTGTAGCCTAGGAGCAATAGGTTATATCATACAGCCTAGGTGTGTAGAAGGCTAAACCTAACCATCTAGGTTAGTATATGTATACACTGTGATATTTGTAGCCCAATGAAATCACCAAATAATGCATTTCTCATAGTCAAATCTTTAAGTGATTCATGATTGTATATACAAACATATAAACATACATCCACCTATCCATCCATCCCTCCAGAAGCATCTTAATGGCTCTGCTATTCTGATGCAACCTTGAATGTCCTGGTTCATGAGAAATCTGGGTCAGTGGGGTAAGCTCATTGACACTGCTATTAAAGGAGTACATTAAAAACTCTTGAAACCATCTTGGCTTCACTTGTTCGGCTACTTATACATAAGAACTGTTAAATGTGGCATATTTCCCAAATACCTACTGTCAGTGCCTATTACAAATTCTCTGTCTTTTTTTTTTTTTTTTTTTCTTTTGAGACAGTCTCACTCTATTGTCCAGGCTGGAGTGCAGTGGCGCAATCTCGGCTCACTGCAACCTCTGCCTCCTGTATTCAAGCGACTCTCTTGCCTTAGCCTCCCAAGGAGCTGGGATTACAGGCATGTGCCACTATGCTCAGCTAATTTTTGTATTTTTAGTAGAGATGAGGTTTCACTATGTTGGCCAGGCTAGTCTTGAACTCCTGACCTCAGGTGATCCACCCATCTCTGCCTCCCAAAGTCTTGGGATTGCAGGTGCCTATTACAAATTCTTACAGGAAAGAAATAATTCAAAAGTAAGAAATCTGTGAATGGTAGAGGTACTCCCAGGCCCAGCACCCACAGCTAGTTTCCTCTCATATTTCTGTGGTCTTGAGCAACCAAAACAAAATGCAAGACCTACACTGAAACCTGAGTTCTGCTACCTGAGTTAGCTTGGTGACTTAGGGCAAAACACTCAGCTTCTCCAAATGTTTGTTTTTGATCTTTAGAACCACATATTTTTGGAACCTCAAGAAGAGAGGAGTTTACCCAACTCACAGGTATTTCAGGGTACAAACCTATGGCTGGGCTCAGCTTTAAAAGATCTTATCTGAGATTCCTTGTAGAACAGAGTTCCATCAAAGCCAATCTAAAAGTCCTATGTAGAAAGAATTATTCTTGCTGCACTTCAAGCAAATAATCAGGCCAAGTATAAGACTAAAGTCTATTTTGTAAAGAACATAGCCCTATCATGATTTGTTTTTAACAGAAATTAGGACTAGAGAGAGGGAAATAAGGTTTCAAAACTTATCATCATTAGGTTCTAAACTCATTAGGTGTTTTTCAGTTTTCATCTACATTTTAGACTAACCTTGCTTATTCCTGTGAACCAACCAGCAATCTCCAGCTGCGGCAAAGACAAAACAAAACACGATGGGTAATGTAAAACTCTAGATCAATATTCTAGTTCTGAGCAATTATCCTGCAAATCTTGCCAGGTGATGGGAATAAATAGGATATCCATCACCCAGAGGTTTCCTTTTTGGGAGAGTAAGACAACAGAGACTAATCAAAGCCAAGCCCCATGCACTCAAATCTTAGCAAGCATAACTATAGGCACCAGTTATCTGGGCATGTCACAAGACATTCTTTTCTCTTTCTTGTTGAAGGAGGACTCAATTCTACAGCTTCACATTAGCATTCAGCTTATGATAAGGGGTCCATGAAACACCCCAACCCTGCCTGCCTAGCAAGACACATTTTTGTCACAAACTCAATTCCAAGCTTCATGTCAAACCCCTAGGAAAGAAAACTGGATGTGAGGGATGCAGAGGCAGATGATAATGAAAGTTAAAAGGCACAGCACATTTGAGCATGACTAATTCCTGCCGATTAAGCCAAGTTTCCCATTTCATGGATAAAGGTCATGCTAGTATCCATGGCATAAATGAGGTCTAGGAAATTCAAAGACTACTGACAGCAGGGGAGATAGGGCGTATGTGGATAAGAGTGGATATTCCCACCCCCTATGCCCCCATGTTAACGTGGGTGAAAGCTGGGACTCAGGGATACAGGACGAGGAAAGAAAGAGGAATGCCTCACTTTCCCTCCCTCTCATACCCCGGGTATTTACTAGGAAGAGAAAGGAACCAGGGATGTCTGCTCCCCTGTTTCTAGATGAGTAACCATTCGTCGTGTCTGTACCCCTTTGAATGCATCCTGAACCCCTGGGACTCCTCTGGAAAAAAAAAAAAAAAAAAAGACTTCTTTTTTCCTTTTCCTCTTCTGTCCTCTCTTCACTGATAGGTAATTCGGTCTCCATACTATGGTACACTTCTGTCAGATGCATCCTCCAAACTGGGAAGAGTTAATTTCCCAAACCTTAGACTTGGCTTAGGATTGGGCTCAGGGGAAGGGAATCCAGAAGCCTGACATGCCAGCAAAAGGGTAAAAGGTTTTTGTTTTTTTTTTTGTTTGTTTGTTTGTTTTTTAATCAGTTCGAGGTTCTTGACCTCCCTCTCTCTGTGCAAACTGGTAAAAGGCCTTGGGATTTTTGCGCTGTCCTTACCCTCCACTTCTTCCGTTTTGATACATGATTTCTAATAACTTGGTTTCTCTATTCTTGCCTTTAGGCCATGAAACTCCGAATGGTCATATAACTGGAGCCTTAGACAATGGCCCCTTTTGCCCGGGACCCTTAGACAGGCCTCTTAGGGAGATCTGACTTCTGTTTTCCCAAAACAGGACCTCTTGTCAGCAGGAAGGTGTTGAAAGTGGTCTTCATATTTATCCTTACCTTTTTCTTAATGGCAGCTAAATGTACTTCTTTAAAGAAAGGAATGAGACAGTCAGATGCCTAGGCAGATAAAACCGGGTCCCTGGAGAATCTCTTGACCTGACTCACAAGTGTCTACATCAGACGCTTTTGTGCAGATGAGGGAACCTGTCCAGGACTTTGTCTGAGCATGCCCACAGGTGCACGGCGGCCGGAGCGGGGCGGGGTGCATGAGGAAGGGGAGGAGCCTGGCCTCTTCAGTTCCTGTGTGGTGGCCTGGGATTTAATCTGTGAGGTGGGGGGCCTGTTAGCAGGACCCACCTCACTTTGCTGAGTTTTTTTTTTTTTTTTTTTTTTTATCTTTTCACCCAGTAGAATCCTGCTATACTCACCCTTCAATGTGTCCATGTACCTAAGTTTTCCTGGTTGTGTAACAAGAACCCTGTTTTAGCTGAACTAAGGAGCAAAATGCTACAATATTGATCTCTTGCAATGTATTTACGAGAACTACATGAGAGCATATTGTAAAGTCCCATTCTAAAACACAGCTTGGCACATATTAAGTACTGAATAAATGGTAGCTATAATTATTTTATAAGACATCCAGATTTACAAAATAAACACTGCCATGATTTGTTACAGTTTGAAAAAGAAAAAAAAAAAAAAACTAATTACACGTGAACATTTTTTTTAACCTGTAAACAAAAGTAGACAAGTGACAAGTAGCTGTTAGAAACTGTGCAGATAAGGTTCACAAATTCTTCACAATAATTATTTGCCTCTTTCAAGTTGAAAAGAAAGGAAATCTGTTTCCCAAGTGTTTCACCCCCTTCCCCCATCCCCCATCTTTAACAATGCCTTATTTACTTGTTTTCTAATGACTTCCTGCTGCGTTTTTCATCAAGTTGTCTCATCTGGAACAGAACATATGTACTGCAGGCCCTAATTAAGGCTAACTAAAGTACCTCTTGCTTTCAGTTTAATCCAATCTGCCAGCAATCAAGAAAAATGACCCTGCAATGGCAGGCTGGGCCTCCACTTAAGCTGCTTTGCAGAAATGGGACAAAGAGCCGCACGTCAAGTGGGAGTCCGAAATGATACCTGATGAAAATGAAAAATGACAGACTCTCTCACATGAAAAAGTAAAGCTTCTTAATGGCAAGTGGACGCTGACAAAGCTCAGGAAAGCCACAGAAACAGTATTTGGTGGGAATTGGAAAAAGAGAGTCCTTTGAAAGCAAGAAAACATGTAACTTCCTGTTATATAATTTTCTATTCTGTACTCTGTACAGCTCTAAAATTAAATCAAATTGAAGACATATTATTTAATTTTGATTTACTTATGCCCCAACTTCACAACAAAATCAGTTAATATGGTTAATTAGTATGTCTTTTGTGACCCTTGTTTAAGCTCTAAGGAAATTTTGAGTCATTGCTTGGACACGCTCTGAGTGCTTTCTTCTTCTGGATAGTGAGAACTATTTATTCAATTGCATGCTTCTCATAACCAACAATGAGACTCAGATACAGCAACCTACTTGGTCTGCACCATTCTGCTCCCCTTAAAATCAATCATTATATATTTATCTTTACTTGGTGAGTCTGTGCGATGGTGTCTGGCAAGCAATCTCTGCAACAAACAGTCACAGTGTACCTGAAGAGCTGCTACAGGGACAGTTTCTTTTTTTCTCCTCTCTTTCTCTCTCTCTTTAGTTTGCCTTACTTATTTTTTTTCCTTCAACTTTTAAGTTCTAGGGTACATGTGCAGGATATGCAGATTTGTTGCATAGGTAAAAATGTGCCATGGCGGTTGCTGCACAGATCAACTCATCACCTTTGTATTAAGCCCAGCATGCATTAGCTATTCTTCCTGATACTCTCCCTCTGCTGACCCCAACAGACTACAGTGTGTGGTGCTCCCCCCATCCATGTGTCCATGTGTTCTCATCGTTCAGCTCCCACTTACAAGTGAGAACATGCAGTGTTTTGTTTTTGTTGTTGTTGTTGTTCCTGTGTTAGTCTGCTGAAGATAACGGCTTCCAGCTCCATCCATGTCCCTGCAAAAGACATGATCTACTTCCTTTTCATGGCTGCATAATATTCCATGGTGTGCATTTATACTTTCTTTATCTAGCCTATTATTGATGGTCATTTGGGTTGATACTGTGTCTTTGCTATTGTGAATAGTGCTGCAATGAACATACACGTGCATATATCTTTATAATAGAATGATTTATATTCCTTTGGGTATATATCCAGTAATGGGATTGCTGGGCCAAATGATATTTCTGCCTCTAGATTATAGAGGAATCACCACACTGTCTCTCACAATGGTTGAACTAATTCTGTCTCTCCAGAGGCACATGTCTTCGTCCATACCTCTTTGCCACACTATTTTCTTCTTCAGTCTTTATCAACTTTTTCCCTAAAATCAGAGGAATTTCCAGTGGCAAGATAACAAGGGTATTTGCTGGGAATGTTCATGTCATTTGTCATGGAGAGGTTTTGTGGTGGAAAGGAAGAGGATGAATATTGGATTCAGACATGCTTCTGTTTACCTGTGGTTTCCCTTTCTGTTGTCTGTGTGGTCCTGGGCAAATGCCAATTTTTCAGTTTGCTTGCTGTCATCAGAGTCTTTAAGACAATTTTTTATAACACTCTAAGGATGATTGGGGATTAAGTGATAAAAATAAGTATAAAGTACTTACAATGCCTTGTATATAGTAGGCACTTAACATATAACTTTCCTTCATTTCTTTCCAATTACATTTTATTTTGTGATATGGAAATCATTCCGATGTCTCCCAAGTTTTGAACCAATCATAACCCCTTATGTATAGCATAGGGAACAAGTTACTAATTTCTGTTGAGCTATTCCTGACTCTCAGCTTCAACAGGCCATCTCTGTTGCTCTTTCGAAGACTAAGTAGCTACTGCTATGATGATAGCTTTTCAAGCTGAAGGAAAAAAAAGGAATGTGCTGTAATATTCTTTTAAGGGTTTAGAAGAATAATTCTAAGAAGGGTTTAGAAGAATATTAGAGCACATTTCTTTGAAATCAGACAAGTACCTAAGTCATGTGTATCTTTGAGGGGCTCTCCTTTGTTTTAGAATAAAGCTCATCCTCCCTGGCATCTTATCAACCTTTTAAGTATCTGGTTCCACAACTCTCTATCTGCTCATCTTTAGCAAGTCCCATCACTCTGGGCTCCTTGTATTCACCACAGTCTTTCAGTTTTTGAATTTTTACTTTTTTCTCTTTATCTAGAACTCACTTTACATCCTCTTTACAGACTACAAATTTCTCAAGATTTAGATCAAACATTCCTACCACCAGGAAGCCTTTCCTTATTGGTTCATGTCCTAAGGCCTTTATTTTTCTGTATTCTCAAAACTGGGCCTCATTCCGGCCTAGAATCACACTTGTCAGAAAGCTGTCACTCAATAAATGCTTCTTAAATGAACGAATAAATGATAGTTGTTTCAATATATTATCATGACTTGACTATTTCCTTTTGTTTACTAGAAATTTCTTAAGAACAGAAGATAACTTTCTAGTTGGGCAACAACCTTGTACCACAGTGGGTAATCACTGCCTGCGCCTGGGAAAACTAGGTAGATAATTACATAGATAAATATTTAACTTCCTCTTATATACAGTTGTACTCCTCTTTTATTCTTTTATTCTTCTTCTTTTTTTTTTTTGTTTTTTTGTTTTTTTGAGACAAGCCTTACTCTGTTGCCCAGTCTGGAGTGCAGTGGCATGATCTTGGCTCACTGCAACCTCCACCTCCCAGATTCAAGCGATTCTCCTGCCTCAGCCTCCCAAGTAGCTGGGATTACAGGCACCTACCACCGAATTTGGCTATTTTGTTAATATTTTTAGTAGAGATGGGATTTTACCATATTGGTCAGGCTAGTCTTGAACTCCTGACCTCAAGTGATCCACCCAGCTAGGCCTCCCAAAGTGCTGTGATTACAGGCATGAGCCACCACACCCAGCCAGTTGTACTCTTATATAAGTGAAAAAGACAAAACTATATAAGGTGATGCACAAATTAACTGGGTTATCTTCATCAGAAAGGTAATGATTTATTTTATTGACGATAATTGTTAATATTGTTTAACATTACATGCATGACAATGTACTAAAAGCGGTACATTCATTGTCTTATGCAATCATTATGACTACTCTATAAAGTAATTACTATCATTATTCTCATCTTAAAGGTAAGGAAATAAAATTTTAGAGAGGTTAGTGGGTTGTCGAATATTACAATTCTAAAAAGCAATGAGAACTCAAGTCTATATGGAGTTGAAGACCAAGCTGTCAAAGATCAAAGATCTGCTATACAGTGACCACTCCATTTATGTTCAATACCACCAGATTGTCACTGGTATCGTAACAATATTAATGCTCTAAAAGAAACACCCTAGAAACTTAGAGAAATTAGGCAGCAAATGATTAAAACTGAGTCCTAGGAAGAACTACAAGCTTCAGGGACCTTATCTTATTAATTGATGTTTGATGAACATGGCAAGTATCTGGTACAACGCATACAAATGCAGCGTGGCAAGGGTTGCAGCATGGTCAAACACATATTGTACACGATTAGAATGCCATATACTCTGCTAGATGCTTTGAAAAGGTGAAAAGAGAATATATCTATTATATTTAATCCTCATGATAACTTTATTATGTGGGGCATTTCATTTCAATTTCATAGATTAACAAATTAGCTCATTTATCCTTGGCAAAATAATTTTTTGAAATTTAAATTTTGTTTCCTTCTCATTGTTATAATTCTAAGAAAAAGTTATCTCCCCACATTTCCTCCTTTTGCCCCAATGACCCTCTGGCTTCTCTTATCAGGGTGAGGGTAAAATATGAATAAATATCTTTGTATGTCATGAACCATTCTAAAGGCGATTATACCTATGTCCCACCTGTTCCAGGGCTTTGTATTGCTGGATATGGCAATTTGAGAAGAAAGAGTTGCCACCCAACTAGTAGGGAGATGGCTGGTTTCCTATAAGCTGAGAATACTGAGTGTTATGGGTTTCTAGAGGAGCTCTCTGTGCATCACTGGTGTACAGCACCCCAGGGGAAGTAGGAACTTGAGGAAAATTGATACCATGGGAGTTTTTAGACACTGAGACTCAGAGATTATTCATGTTTCCAGCATGAGGAGAGTGGAACAGAACATCTTTCAATGGCCTGTGTGAGTAAAACAGCATCTCTGATAGTGGCCTCTCTGATAAATTTAAAAGAAATGGGAGCTTCTTTGGTTTGTCAGGACTATGAGAGCACAGAGTTTTCTGCATGAAAGGATTTCTTGATCCTTCCCTCATCTTTGAAGAACTGAGGTCAGATTTCCAGACAAACCGAGAATATGGAAATGACTCCTTGTACAATTGGATATAGGGAGAAAATGAAGAAATTAGTAATTTCCTGTCACTTGAGTGTTTTGGTACATACTTATGTTGACTACACACTTGTTTAACAAACCTATATTGATCACCAAAATGTTTTAGTTATTTTGCAAGGCACAAGGGGTAAGATCATGACCAAGATATAGCTCCTAATTTTAAAGGGTCCACACTATTGGTGATACAGACAGAAGGCAGGAAAATACTAGGTAGAAAAGCGTGGGCTCCACCCTCAAGCCTGGACCCATACCCTAAGTAAGAATATGCATTCTTGTTTTCCTGCCCAAGTGTTGCCTTTTCCAAAACCACCCTGGCCTGCCATGCTCCCCATCCTATACCCATAAAAACTGCAGCTTCCACTGGCAGAGGGGCAGAATACTGGAGCAGTGCAGCAGAGGAGAGAAGAGAAGAAGCATCTGAACATCAAGAGGAGAAGCAGCAGTGGACATCAGAGACTATGGTCAGAGAGGAGTTCAGCCATCTATCTTCCCACTCCACCCCCTTTCCTGCTTCCCATCCTGAGAGAGCCACTTCCACCACTCATTAAAATCTTCCACATTCACCACTCATCAATTCATTTGTGCAACATGTTTCTTCTTATATGCTGGACAAGAATGTGGTACCAAGAGGGTGGGTGCAAAAGGCTGTCACCCTGACCCTCTACTGATTTGGTTAACACTTAGCCACCCACTGATGGCAAAGCTAACAGAGCCCACTATAACACATGCCCTCTGGGGCTCCAGGGGCTGTGGGCAACCCCTAGACGCTGCCACAGGTTTGGTACAGAGTTTATTCCTGCCAGCATGCAAAAACACTTTCACCCTGGCTCCTGCACCTACCTGCTAAACTGCCTGCTCCTCCTCCCACAGGGGGTTTTCGAGCTGCTACTTTAGAAAGTGAACCACCCCTTCACAAGTCCTGCAAAGGGGCAAGGGCACCATCCCATCTCACTGGTAAGACAAAAAAAGTAACTAGCAAATATAACGTAGTATGGAATAATCAAGATTGTGAAAGTAAGCATAAGCAACCAATTTTAAAGCACCATAAAGGAGGGTATGCTGATTTGATGTTTCAGGATTAGGGAAGGCATCCTGGAAAAAAAACAACAGCAAAGCAGAGATCTAAAGGACAATGAAAAGACGGGCATGTCAACAAAGCTTGAGGAGTATGGGCTCAGACTGGTTAAGCAACTTGCGTATCTAGAAAATGATAGAGTTGCGATCTAAAGTTTATGATATTTCTGCTAATGTACACTGTTAAAAGGTCTTTGTCTAATGAAAACAGGAGTGGGTCAACCAAACAAAGTGCAAAGAAAAGCAGATTTTAGCCAGTCCAACCCATGTGGAACTCTATGTTGAGGTTCCTTTTAAGGCTCAATCTCTAGAAACAGATGAACAGACCAGATGTACACAGCTAGTTTGCTACCTTGCTGGTTCAATAATTCTCATTATAGTGATTGGAATCTAATGTTGGTAAGAGCTGAGGCTCAGAGAGCCTTCATTTCCCCCCTTTAATTCCACCACATGGAAAAGAGCTGCAATTTAATCTCCGGACTAGACAGGAAGGGCTACTTCCTCTCTGGATGGACTCCCGCAGATACCATTGACTACAAGATGCTAAAATGTGAAAAAAAAAAAAAAAAAAAAAAGTATTAGCAAGTCCCTAGGCTCGTCATATCTATTATACAAAGCATGCAGGAATTCCATAGACAGGAGGCTAATGCATGCTCTGTGGCAGCAGCAGCAGTAAGAGCAGCAGCCATATACAGCTGCAACACAGGCGCCATGAATCTGCATGAGATGTAACTTTATTAGATAGATGGCCCTATTTGATTAATCATAGCAACTACCGGGAAATACTATTTGCATAGAGCATATCTTTTCTGTCCTAGCATCCATTTGTGGGTAAGACACATTTGACAAAAAGCAGTTAGGAAATGGGCATCAGGCGCATAAAAGGTTTATGTTGTTTTTAGGAACAAAATTGCTGTTTACAAACATCACACAGCAGGTTCTCTGTTTTATGGACAGAAATAATTCACTCTTAAGCTATAAAGGTCCCCGGGAAATGGATTTGCTTATCTCCCTCTCATTTTAAATTATGAGGAGCCCATGCCACCATCCCAGAGGTTTCTACCTTTCCTGGCCATGCTTTGAATATTCACACACACCAGCCAAATGATGAATACTAGCTGGGGAGCCTTGCCGGCCACAGTTCATTTACAACACGTTCGCTAAATGTCATTATTCTTTGCAAAGTGTAGGCAAACACAGAGGTTTCTATAGCAAAATAAAATAAAATAAATAAAAATAAAAGCCATACTCTTTATTTTTATTTTTCCAAGAGGGGTATGTTTTAGGTTATTTCAAGAGACTAGGAGAGCAAAGATTGCAGGTAAATAAAAAGTAATTCCAATTATAAAGCAATTTTGAAACAATCTTCCCAGGTACAGTTTAATATTAAAAAAAAAGAATTTAAAGCATTCATTTTTGGGGTGGCCTATTTTAAGTGTTCTTTATTCTTTTTGACTTGAAAGAACCAACTACCTCATTTGGAAAATGAGATTGGCTCTTAAATTTATTATTGATATCATACATTTAGTAAGACAGGAAGGACCTTTTCCCTCTGCTTGATTATTAGAGTTATTTATAGGACTTCCGGTTTTAAATGGCAACTAGCACACAACTTTGGCTATCGGTAGCAGCATCTTAGTAACCATAAGAAAACATAATTTTACCAAAAACAGAAAAGTATAAAATCCTAGCAAGATTAAAGGAGAAAAAGACAAAAACCTTTATTTAAAACTTTTAGAATTAACTATGCAAATGAAACCTAATTATAATTACAAAATGAATTATGAACATTGTATTATTATAAATTTTTAAACGAGCTAGAGGGAAGAGAAAGAGTAAAAAAGAGGGTAAATGTTAACTTTGTAAAATTGAATCATCAAAAACTAGACTACATTTCTATAATATTAATCATTCAACTAACAAGAAAACTAAACAATAAGAATATTTTACACTCTATTTGTTGGTATTGTTTTAAAGGTCGTGTTTTATGTGCACATATTTCCCCTTTAAATTAAAAGATATCAAGCTAGATAACCTTTGATAAATAATAAATAATATCCACAACACATTATTAAATAATAAAAGTTGGTCATAAAACAGTGTACATATGATTCCAACTATGTTAATAAAGAAAATATAATTTGCATGCAATAGTGTTGAACTGAGACTAACAACTATAATAGGGAGAGGGAGTGATGGAATGAGAAGAGCGGTGAGGACAGCTGGCTATTGTTCTCTCGTTTTACCTATCCTTTTTTGAAAATTTTAAGACAATGTATACTTTTAAAAAGACATATTTTCAGCTCTCAATTCTTGAGATTGGATTAAGAGATCTAGGACTAGAGTTTGTGAGTAGTTTTCATTAAAAACTCCCTCAATGGGATTCAGTTGCACAGCAGATTTTAGAACTAGTAATCTAACAACTGGTGTTTCTGAGTGAAGAACACTGATCACTCCAACAACCAGAGCAGAGCCAGGGCCCATGCCCCTCCTGGTAACATCTTGAGGTGTCTGAAAGCAATTCCACACCACCTTGTGATAACAGATACTGACAATTTTCCTCCAGTCTTTTTCTATTCATAGAGACACCTTTTTTACACAACTCAAGTTACAAAATACTCTTTTTAAACAAGAATACATAGTCATTTCCCTGACCTTAAATATTCCTCTAAAACATAATTTTAATTTTTGTGGACTACTCTATATGAATGCATTAGAATACATTGAATAATTTCTTATTTCTGAAGATGTGGGTATATTTGACTTTTTTCTCTCTTGTAATGTCATTTGTGACTATCCACATTCTTAATTCTGTATAGGTCACCAATTCTTTACTTATGGTAATATTTATAAGTAGAATTTTGAATATCTAAATCTATTCAAAAGTATGAATATTTTTAATTAATTAATTATCCATGGAGTTTGTATCATTGCAATCTCCTTGAAGTATGAATTCCTATCTTCTCATAAACTTATCAACATTGAGAATTATAAATTTTTAAAGCACTGTCTACATTGATATGTGAGAATTTAAAGTTTATTAATTTTTCATTAATTTGAAAACAAGTAGAGTTGATTTTTCAATTGGATTTTTAAAATGTGAGTTGTGTATTTATCCCCTTTGCCCTTTCTGAGAGAATAACTTTTTAAATCTCAACTCTTCTACAGTATGTTAGCCTAATCTAGATCAACTAGATACTTATCTCTACTACTTCTGCCAATGATTGTCATTTATTGAGCGTTGACTAGATGCCAGGTAATTTACAAATCTTTTTTATTCTTACAGCTCTGCTATAAGAGTCATATTTTATCATGTTATTTATGAAAGAAAATTGAGACTCAGGAAGTTTAAGTTATCCCAGTATTGCATAGCTGAAATATTGTGGATCAGGTCTTTGAAGCCCATTTTTTTTTTATAGCTTTCTGAGGTCTTTATTTGTTTTATGACAACATAAGGCTAGTTCAAAAATAATTTTACAATTCTCTGAGAGAATGCTAATTTTTGAAAAACAATAGCAACCAAAAGGAGCCCAGTAAAATGTGTGGAATCATAGTGGATATTCAGAATTATTAGTTGCCTTTCATTTCACCTGTGTACCACATTATTTGAACATAATTTAAAAACTGTAACATCATTTTGGTGTTCAAAACAATGTAGGATCTCATTTTTTTTGTGCTAAAGAGGTTCTTTATTGGGGTAAGAGCATTTTTCTGTTAGTAATCCGTCCCAGGAACTTTACCAATACCAATTTAATGTTATGTATTTGGCTAGATTCTTAAATTTAAAAAAACAAATCCAACTCATTATTGCTTTCAGTTTCATCAGAAGGATAAATACAAGCAGATAATTGAAAAGCAATATACCTCGAGAAGGCCAAAGTACCTTGGATTAGAGGCTTTAGGAATCGGGGAGGAAAGGATTCATAGAGGTGATGACCTTTGAGTTGTGGGGTGGTCACTATCTAGCCCCAAGATACCCCTCCTCCAGCTGCAGTAGTGTATTTGACTAAGGAAACAGAAAATAGTTCATTTCTCTCACTTAATTAGATGAGGTAGAAGCACCCTTGCTTGGTTTATTGTCTCTGGTACTCTGATAAAACTGACAAATATTCTTATCTTCTGGGTGATAGGTAAACAGTTTTGGCTTTCCTGAGGAATCCATATGTAAGATTTTTGAAAGAGCCTGCAGAGTCTCACCAATGTGTAGTTATATGGCATAAGAGATCCACCTGTCACATTTCAGTGTCCCCAACAGCCTCCATCCTGCAGCCCCTTGCTTCTGAGGATGATTCAGCCCAGACACCACACCCAGTGTCTACTAGAAGAGAATCAAGAGAAACTCATTTCTTTGTCCTTGTCAAGTCAAATGGTGGGAGCTCAGCAGGCTCCAGTGAGGCCTCTTCTTTCCCTGCTGCATTATTCCAGTTTCGTATGCTCATCTCCCACTACCTCCACACAGGTACCCATCTCAGATTAGCAAAAACACACATGAAGCAGGCACGATCCTGAAATTGTGATAGCAGTGTGCTCCTTATGGACATCTTCAGTCACATGGTTTATTCTTTTGAGACAACGTCACTTGGATTTAGGGAGGGGAGAGCCTTTTACGAGGAAGGATACATTTTGAAAAACACCGATAACCCCCTCTTCTATCCTATCTCCCACCACAGTTCTTTTCTTACAATCTAGAAGAGGAAATGGCAGTGTTTTGTGATAGAACCGGTTCTGTCCCTGTTTCTTGCAAAAAGCTGGAATTGGTGAATGGCCCCAATTACAAGTGGTTTTTTGACTTTGTAATATGGAATGCCCTTTGACTTCGGCTCTGGGCCTGAGAGAACAAGAAAAGTCCTTCTCTACATCTGGCTACAACAAAAGATCAGTGCAGCAGCTATCATAGTATTCAAATGAAGAGACGATGAAGCTGAGTTAAGGCACTAGAGATTATTAATAGGATGAAGGCTATGGAAGAAAGTCAGGTGGTTATTTACGAGACCATGTGAATAATTAAAATGCAAGAGAAAGACAGTGAATGAGAAAGACAAAAAAGGGTCAAGATCATCTCTAAGGTTTTTGACTTCAGTAGCTTCATGAATCACAAACTGAGAAGACAGATACAGGAGTACAGATTCAGGACTCCCAAGAGTATGACCAGATATTGAGGGAAATTTCAGTTTGGTGTATCAAGAGGACACCCTAAAGAAAATACCCAGCAGGTAATTTGGTTTGAATCTCTAGAGCAGTCAGAGCTGGAGCCCTAGTTGCAAAGAAACCTGTAGGTTTGGTGGACAGGACCACAGGGAAGGAAGAGGAGGATGTATTTTCTATCAGGAAAGGGGGAGAGAAAATATTTCTTGGTTATTTGGTCACAGGAAACTACTTTATTATTATTATTATTATTATTATTTATTTATTTATTTATTTATTTATTGAGATGGCATCTCACTCTGTTGCCCAGGCTGGAATGTAGTGGTGCTGCCTCGGCTCACTGCACTCTCTGCCTCCCGGGTTCAAGCGATTCTCCTGCCTCAGCCTCTCGAGTAACTGTGACTACAGGAATGCACCACCACGCCTGGCTAATTTTTGTGTTTTTAGTAGAGGCAAGGTTTCACCATGTTGGCCAAGCTGGTCTCCATCTCCTGACATTGTGATCCACCCGCCTCGGCCTCCGAAAGTGCTAGGATTACAGGCATGAGCCATCACCCCTGGCCAGTAAACTATTCTTAAAAAGGAAAAGGGTAAATGAAACACTAGACTTCTTGAAGATTTAAACTCAAACTAACACGACCAGTTATGTGAGGATGTGGTACTTCTACTAGTCATGGTTAACTAGCTGGTAGATAAAACCGTGACGGCAGATGCTGCAGTTTTGCCAGAAACCCCTTCTCTGATATTTTGCTTGAACAGAAGGGTGGATACAGTGTCATGGGAAACATGACTGCTGACTTCAGATGAATAAAAATACTCTACATGCTGTGTTTAAAAAGTTATTAAGGAAAACATCTTAACTTGAAATCTAGAAAATGCTATTTTCTTACTCTCCTTAGTTGGATCATTGAAATGCATCCTGACCATAGCAAGAGAAACAGTGACAAAGTTGAGTTGTGGTCTTGTCCTATTAAATGATTATAGGAAGGGAATTTTAATAGAACACTTCATTGCCAGGTATGCAGCAACCTCTAGGATCAAAAACACTGAACAAGGCTTGTAATATCTCAGGTATAATATTTTAGTGGCTGAAATAGCTTAATATCATCATGCAAGCGTTTTGAGTACCTTTAATCCATAGATCAATAAATTATTACCTTGTCATATTGCATCACAGGGAATGCACATAAAATAAATTGGTTTCATGATTGCTCAGTTCAGTCATAAAATATCGAACACAGGTACTATGTGATCCTTTTGGTTAATTCATATGCTACCCTATTTTTTTAATTGTAGAGAATCAATCAAATATTTTCTGCCAACATTTTCCCCTACTTCTTCCTTCATCCTGCCCTCATCAGTTGTCTGTATATTTAGTCATTAGGATGTGCCTGAATCACAGTAGGACAGAGAAAGAAATCAAAGATATGAGATTCCCAACATAGTTGGGAAACAAGATTAAAACAGTTAAAGAAGAGTAGCTATGGGTACCAAATTTTACAATTCAGGCAGCGAATGTGCTAAAGAAGCTGTTGAGGGGAGCAAGTGATCAATAAGGCTAATAGGAAGAAGGAGCACAGTTCACAGAGCCTGAGCTGAATCTTGAAGAGTGAAAATAACTTAAACAGGCAGAAGACTGCAGAAAGATAATCTCAGGCATATAGAGAATAGGATGAATTAACATTGGGGAATTATAGTGCCTTCTTTTGTATGGGCATATGTGGGTCACTCCTTAAGGGAAATGATTTTACTAGAAGAGAAGGTTTCTAATAATTGACTATTTGTATACTCTTTTAGATTTTTTTTTTTTTTTTTTTTTTTTTTTTGCCTATATGACAAAGCTTGGTTTCTCAGAATTTACTGCAAACCTCCTTTTATTTCTTACTGTATGCTTGTTGCAAAGTCTTACTCATTCCTATGACTTCATTCATATTGCTATTCATGTTTATCCTTATTAATTCCAAATTCACACCACTAAGATAGGCCTCTTTCTGATACTCCAGTCCCATATTTCCAACTGCTCATCTCTACATGGATGCTGTACTTCTAGTTCAATTACACAACACTTAACTCATTTTCTCCCCCACTCTCCAATCATCTTATTCTCCACAAATGACTACAACCCACCCAAATGTCTCTGAAAATAACCTGAGTGTTTCTTGCTTTTTCACACTCCATATCCAATTAATTACTGTCTTGATAATTATATCTCATAATTAGCTCAAACTTGTTACCATCTCTTCATTCCTACAGACAATAACCTATTGAGTTTATAGAATAATAAATCAAGTTATAGCCAAGAATATTATATATTACACAAAATAAAAAACACTATTTTTTCATAGGAGTAAGGCTATAGATAAAGCAGCTATTTGTGTTTTTGATGATAGGATTAGTATGCAAACAATGGTGATTATAACTATCATTAATATTAAAACAACTAGTATGATATTAATATTATATGATAATAAACTGTTATCATATTATGTGGTTAATGTTAATCATAACAACAATTTATTTATTGGTAAGTTCTGAGTTTTGCACCAAATATGTAATGTGTGAGTTTGCTGACTAATGAGTAAGAGTGGAGATAGGTTAAAAAGGGTTGATGCAACAGACAATTAAGGTAAAATTTCCAAGCCTGATTAAAAGTGAGAAGAGTAAAGAAAAAATAATTTAGATAAATGTTTGAGGGATTCAACCCATAATATAATAAAAAGAGCTGCTAGAGCTGAAGCTACTTGGCCTGGTTGAGCATTAGTTCCTGCATCTATGCAATGTTACATATTATGAAAGTGATGAAAGATTGTAAGAACAATTGAGAAAAAAGTTAAGTTCACCATAAGGAAGGGCTTTTCATGGTCAAAGCTTCCTGAAAATGAAATAGCTTTCTTGGGCAGTCATTCACTAGCACTGGAAGGAATGAGCCAGAAGCTGGTCAATCACAAAGCAAGAGGACACCCAGGGAATTAGAGCACAGATGGGTAGACCTTGAAGATCATCCAGTCTAACCGCCTCCTCTCTGACAAGCATATCCAAAAGGTTCTTGCCTTCTTACTTTATGGGTGTTTTAAGAATTAAAGAACTTAATATTAATAAACAATTCTCTAAGTTTCGCCATGTCACACTGAAGCTGTACTCAAGCACAAATCTATATCCTGCCCAGATGTGAGAGGAACCATTCCCTACTGGAAGTTTCAAAGGTAAACATGTCATTGTGGTGGTGCTAATTGGTTACCTGTTGAGATTTCCCACTGAATACCATTTAATAACTGCTCAACTTACTGTTTGTTCTATTAAAGAGAATTGTATGCGTTTGCTTTTAGAATACATAGCTATTAAGAACCAGTACACTCTACTTCCGAAGGCAAATAACTGAACTGGAGTGTGATTCACTTGATAGCATCCAATCTGAAAAAAAAAATTATTCTCCTCCTGTGGGGTGATTTTAAACCAGTCGCATGGACATAAACCAGTCACATGGACATAAAAATTAGTAGGACGTAACTCATTCAGTCATTTATTAAAAACAATATTATGTATCTAGGATGAATAGCCTTGTGGAGACAAAGGATTGAGTAGATACATAAGGCATGATCATGTTAGAGAAATTCACAGCATAGTGTGCATAATAAACATGAAAAATTCACAGTCTAACTTGATTTTTGCATAGCACAGAGACTTATACAAGTCTAGGGAGAGTAAGAAATATTTTTGGAGAAATTGAGAAAGGCTTCATGGAGACTATATGTCAACTGAGCCTTACAAAAGCGATGTTCATTTGTTTATTCACCTATTTGTTCATTCATTCATTTACTCATTCATTCTTCATTTATTCATTCATCCATCCATCTTTTCATTCGTTATTTACTATAGTCCAGGAATTCTCTTGGCCAGAAAAGATACGGTAAGGCAGTCTTGATCTTGAAGCACCTCATGTAAATATAAAGAAAATTCATATACTAAACAAGTTTTCTAATGACACAGGAAGTAGACAGGTCATAATGGGGAGAGAAATATGAGTTTCAGAGGAAAAAGTGGTATCTGGCTAGTGGTAAAAGATCAGTGGTGTTTACTAGGTGTGGAGTGTTGGGTAACATAAGGAAATGGGCATTGTAGACATGGATAATAACACAGTTAAGAAAGATGGCATGAGAAAAAAAAAATAACTGGGTAGTGATGCTCAGGTGCAGTGGGGCAGAGTGAAGGATGAGGGTAGAAAGAAAACTCTGGCCTAATCCGAAAGAGTCTTTAATGTCATGTCAAAGACCTTGAATGAAAAGGAATTACAGAAGTGGTTTTGGGTTTGTTTTACTTTTTTTTTTTTTTTTTTTTTTTTGGTTGCATTTTAGATAGGCATAATGGTAGTCTGAAGGATGAATTGAGTTTCATGTCAAAGAGGAAACTAAAGCAAGCTTTTCAGCTATTTGGACGTGGACCAACTAGAACCAAGTTTCTGTTTTTTATGTGGGTCAGATTGTTGGATCCTACCCCATGGAAAGTGATAGCTAAAGTGGATTTTGATCAAAATTATGAAACTTGCCAATTCTGCAAAAGAAAAGACATAATATAAACAATAGTTTGAAAAGAAAGTATCACGTACTGAAGGGAAAATTGTTTTTAAAAATGTTAATATCAATTCCAAATAACAAATGTACTGGTTAGATAGCCATTATCTGTCTATCCAAGAATTAAATGCACTCACACTTTTACACATTGAAGTATATGTTTTTAGACACAATAAAAATGAATGGCCTTAACAAGGTACTTATTATTTAAGACTTTGTGATTTTTCTTTTTCCCTTTAACTGTGATTGCTGAGAGTTAAATGTAATAATGGTTAAAGATGCACTCATGTATGATTCCATCAGGTCAGCAGAAGGTTGACATTGACCAGGTGCTCAGGCTCACAGACAAAGCTCACTAACATATTATGGATAAACTTCAAGCCTTTTAAGAAAAAAAAATCATCGTAAACACAGAACACAGTAGATAAATATTTTCAGAGAATAGAATAACTCTTGAAAGTATAGGATTATTTGAAATAATGGGAACTGTCATCAGAGGTTTTGATAAAGGCCATCATCCAGAATAATCAGCCGCAGTTATGATGTAATATACACCTATGATACAAAACATGCAGCCAAAATGGTGGCATGTGGTTAATTGCCTTAGAGAATTTTGAAAAATGATGTCATAGCAAGGGTTCAAGTTTTTAAGTAGGAAACATGGGTTCAAATACAGTTATTGATCTTACATTTATGTATTTATTTTATTTATTTATTTTTAAGACAGAGTCTTGCTCTGTCACCAAGACTAGAGTGCAGTGGCATAATCTCGGCTCCCTGTAACCTCTGCCTCCTGCCTCAGCCTCCCGAGTAGTTGGAATTACAGGTCTTACAATTTTTACTGCTGGCATCAAGATGAAGTAGAAAGCATGATCCCTACTTCGCAAATAAGGAAACCAAGGCTCACAGAACTTGAATATTCAAGGTCAAGATCACACAGCCAATTTAAGCCTATTAACTTTAAAAATAATCGAAAACATAGTGTTCTTTTTGTAAGTTAGGCACTGTCCTAAGGGCGTTATAATTATATAATCTTTACAACAATTCTACGAGGTACATACGAATGATCATTTTAAAGGTGAAGAAACTGAGATATAAAAATATATGTATTAACATACTAACTTATTTGATTCACACATATACACACACGCACACCATCACCATCACCTGTATCATGAGAAATCCTGGCATCCTCACTTTCCTGGTGAGAAAATTGTAGTCAAGGATTAAACAATCTGTCCAAGGTAATACGACTAGTATGTGAAAAAGCTAGATTAGTGGCAGGTCTGGCCCCAGAGCCAGCTGTATCTCTTCTCAGAGCCAACCAATCCATAGGGTCAGAGTATTTGCATATAAGATCTTCTGGGACTATTACAATTTTTAAAGCTTATTTTCAAATAATGATGAGAAAAGAAATCCTTATTAATATTTTTTCAGTATCCATATATACATATATACATATGTATCATTTTTATATTATATATATATATATGGGGGGGAGAGAGAGAGAGAGAGAGACAGGGTCTCACTCTGTCACCCCAGCTGGAGTGCAGTGGTGGGATCTCTGCTCACTGCAAAGTCCACCTTCATGGCTCAAGTGATTGTCCCACCTCAGCCTCCTGAGTAGCTGGAACTACAGGTATGTGCCACTATGCCTTCCTATTTTTTACTTTTAGTAGAGATGGAGTTTTGCCATGTTGCCCAGGCTGGCCTCCAACTCCTAGGCTCATGTGATCAGCCCACCATGGCCTCCCAAAGTGCTGGGATTACAGGAGTAAGGCACCGTGTCTGGCTCACATAATTTTTTGATAGTGTTCCCCCTCTCAGCAAGACTTCCCCAGATTATTCTGTAATTCTGGTGGGCTGGGTTCTTCCGTGGCAAATTCAATCTGTCATTTCTGTGAGTAGTAAGTAGCTGTTAGCTCTCCCACACCAACGTTCTCTAGAGGGTTAACCCCTTCCTGTCATAAAGCCTTCTTCATTCAAGTCTTTTCTTTGACGTGAATCCAAATACAATATGGTCCTCACAGGCTTATGAGACTGCCTTCGAAGTGAAATCTCAGGTGTTCCTAATATTACTGCCAAAGGATTTTAGGTATAGAAGGATTCAGATGGCATGGAATGATGGGAGGTGCGGGAGTTATTTTGGGGCAGGGTAGGGCTTGATGGTAGAGTGGGAAGTAGAGTGGGATGGGAAGATGTTTAGTTGGAATGACAGCCTCATCACACATGTAACTAACTTTATTTCTCTGAGATGCAACATCTTCAACTGCAAAATGAAGTTTATTTAAATCCTGTCCTATCTTATATCATATTATAAGGATTAGAGATAATGTATGTGAAATGCCTTCCAAGCAAATAGGAAAAACTAGAGATTTTTAGACCACCGGGGAGCCTGTGGTTAGAATTCAGTGTTTGTAAACTGTCACAGAAAACAAATTTACATTTGTACTTTCACTAATACCAACTACAATTTAGCATTTCCTTTAATTATAAATATAGACAATATAAGTAATAAACACTGATCTTCATAGCACCAATGAATGACTTTGTTACTAACAGAAATATTGCAGGCATTTTCATATTACATTAGATACTGCAGGTATATTGAAATGTTTACTATCATCACTTTTAAAATTATGTTATGGATCTGCTGCCATATTTTGATATTTAATGAAAAATAACATATATTACTCTATTAATAATTTTCTAAAATATTTGGAAAAATATATTTGAATTGATTGATTATTGTATTGTATTTTATTCATTTGAAGACATTTACAATTATTTTTCTGAGAAAGGGTTCATGGGCATCTCAAGATTGACAAAGGGTTCCATGGCATAAAAAGGGTTGAAATCTTGAGTTCTAATTGCCTTTTCATAGTCTATGAAGCGGCACTTAGAAATCTTAGTTGCCAGCAGTTGATTGTTACAGACCCTGGCACTTGGCTGGGAGTGTAGATGGAAGAGATGTAGGGAGATTTCACAGTACTAGGGGAGCTCTGAATGTTTGATGTTAGAAATTTAAGATGAAGTTGGAGTTGTTTACTTCACACCTGTTCATATTATATCAGTGCCAAGAATCAGACAAACTTGCCAATTGTCAAACAGGTTTATCCCATATCAAGGTGTTGCATCCTCAATGGCATTCAGCTGCTAACTCCATGAGTTCATGATTCAATAACACGAATCCTCTTTTTTTTTTGTCCTTACCCTGTGTGCCATGATTTTGAGTGGGGTCACAGATCATTATATCAACTAACATTTGTCTCATCTCCCATTCAAAAAAATATAAACTACCCTAAATTAGGAAAATTCATAGTGAATTGAGGCTCTCATTTTTCTAACAACTTGCAGCTTATTGTAGTGAATAGACACATGGCCTCCAATATAGACAATTTTGAGTATAACACTCTGTGCCACCATTTACTGGATGAGTGCCAAAGGAAGTTGCCTAATCCTCTGGGTATCTGTTTATCCAGTTGTAAAATAGGAATATCAATATCCCTTCCACAGGGTAGGCTGCATGTGGAATAGACACTCAATACTGGTACTATCTCAAGTACAAAGTACAACCAATGGCTTACTTTAAAACCCAATTATTCCATTTCTAGGTAGTTCAATGTTTTTCCTATTCAAGTGTGTTTTATTTTCCATAATTATTTCCTTCTGATTTCCTTATGGGTAACGACTATATTAGGTTTTTCTTCAAACAGTATTATGGAAAGCTATTGCATGTTAATAAGGTCTGTATTTACATTCTAGATCACTGAGTACTAGTTTTGTGACTTTGAACTCTCACTTTCTTTAAACCTGTTTCTTTATAGTTTCAATCATACCTAAGTCACATGGTTGTTGTAAGGGTTAAGTCACATGTATGAGGGTACCTGACACAGAGTAATTTTTAAAGGACTTTTTTGTTTGTTTGTTTGTTTATATCAGAGCAACGTTTATCAGGGGCCACTTATATATGTGGGAGAGGGAGAAATAGAGGGCAGATAATGACTGGTAATCTCAAGTGATCTGATTGTTACTGCTGGTTGACATGGTTGGGAGTGCTAGCTGTTTTCTAATAAAACTATGAAGGGAGAAAAATTCCTCCAAACCATTGGGTTGAAGTGTGTTTGAAGTATAGCAGTGGCAATTATTCATCTAGATTCTGTGTTCCTATTAAACATACCATGACAAAGCTGGACTCCATTCTTAGGATGACAAATGCAACCAAGTCCAAATCAGCTCTGTCAAATCTAAACAGGAGATGAGAATGATACTCAGAAGATTTACAGAACAAGTTTCACATGATCTCATTTGAGGTGTGTGATAGTCCTTGTGGGGTGAGTTTTATTATACACATGTTATAGAAAGATAACTGATGCGCAGAGAGGCTAAGTTATTAACCCAAGGTTACAAAACTGGTGAAACTAAACTGAAATTGTATCTGCAGACACAAAAACCAATCTTCTTTCCATACTTTGTAGCGGTGGCTGAGCAGGAAGAATATGTCATGACCTCCTAGCTTGCTATGAGAACTTTCTTATATTTATTTCAGAGATTTTTGTCTTTTTGTTTTTTCTCTGTTCATTCTCTTATTACTTTTCTTACTGTTTGGGTTCAGTGGTTTACATGAGATCTTCAATGAAATAGTCTTCACATAGGAAAATAACTGATCTAATGTCTATTTCTGTGGGATCATCACTATTAACAAAAAAGGCCTATTTTGCTATTAATTTTTAATATTTTATACAGTCAGAAATAGGATTCAGCTTCGGAACACTTTACGACAGAATCCTCCCAGTGGGAACAAACCCAAAGGCCTTTGCCCTAGTTTGCACCTGATTAACTACTCTGGTAATGAGCACAGAGTACAATAAAGTTTAAGTACCTCCTCAGGTGCTTTGCAAAAATCGATTCTGGTGTAGTTAAACCCATCCACGCAGGGAGGGGTAAATTGAACCACATGAAAGTAGCATCTTTTTTTATATAAAGTTCATCTGCCCCTGCTGTTTATTGCCCACCTGAAGTCATAAGCTTGTGCTTGTGACACCCCAAGTGTTTGGTGTATAAATTATGATTAATATGGAAAATAAGGAGTACAAGCTCCTTCCCCCAACACAGGTGTTACTATCAACTGAGGAGGGGCTTTGCAAAAGGAGGAGAGATAAGGCTGGCACTCAAATATTTTTTAATGACATATTTCTACAGAGTAGACTCTGTACTTTAGGTTAAATGAAAAACTGAAGACACTCCTGCTGTAAATCATTGGTAATTCCCTGGTGCCGCAGAAGAGCCTCACGAAGAGGAAATCTGGCAATCAGCAACATCGTCTGACAATTTGCTAGGAGGAAACCTCATCTATTTAGTTTTATTTTTTAATCGCTTTCTCCACATGATGGTAATTTTAATAGTGTGATTCAAAAGGTTTGCCTTGAGTCGCTAATTATTCCAATCCAGACTATTCTCTCCAAGGTCCAATTACAGCAATGCCCCAGAGAGTTAATGCCCATTTAAGCTTGTGGAGCAGTCAGTGTTGTTCAACTCTGTTTTATCTTCAGTTTGCCAAGGCATGATTATTTCACTGGATATTTTATCTGATGAGGCCATTACCTCTATTTGCTGGTCCAATTTATCCTGTAATATTCATTCATTCATTCACTAATTCATTCATTCATTCAAAAATATTGGTCAAATTCTGCTGCATGTGAGGCATTGTGCTGGTCAATGTAGATGGAAATAAACATTCCTAATCCGTAGAATTTGATTTCTAGTAGCAGGGATGTTAAATGTAATCAATTATTACAGGTGATTGAAAGAAAGCTAACAGTGGGACACAAGAAGGAGACAAACTCGTGTAGGAGTTCATTTCCAGAGGGCAAGGAAGAGTCAAAAAAGGTGTCTTAGAGAAGGTCAATGAACTTCTAAAGCTGAACATTGAAGACAATAGTCTGTTCATGATTTAAATGGGCCAGAAGAGCGGATGTGCATATGAGAGCTTTTTCCTGGAATCAGAAGGGTGAAGGTGAGAATTCATTTAATTTATTAGAAAAATGGGGCAGCTACATGGCTATAAATAATAATAGCTAATATTTATCAAGGACATATTGTATTCCAGAGACTATCCTAAGCACTTTATGTGAATGAATACATTTAAAATTCACATGCTCCTTCTGAGGGAGATAGAGTTATTATTCCTATTTTTATAATACACTGAAGGTTAGGACTTGCCCAAGATCAAACAGCTAGTAAGAAACAGTACTAGCATTCAAGTTAAGTCGTCTGATTTCATGGCAATATTCTTAATCATCATTCTGTGTGCTGAGGAAGAAGTTTACAAGCCATTCCAAGAACTTTGACAGGATCTTCGTTATGGGTTTAATCAGAAAGATACCACTATGCAATTTTAATTTTAGGAAAAAACACAAATCAAAACACCAAGACTTCAGTTTAGTACACAAAAAATAGTGGAGAAAAAGTTATTTCAGTAATCCAAACAAGAGTGATGAGGTCTGAAATTGTAATGGTGGTAGTAACAATAGAGCAGAGCAGGTTTCATTGGTGTTAAAGGGGCTGGTTGAGGGTAGCTTTTATTGAATGACGGTAAAGAAAAATGGAGGCTGACTTGTGAGTTGCTGGCATGGATCACTATGTATAAATAAATTCAGTATTTAATTTTCAGTTGCAACAATTCTAGTCATTATAATATTTTCAGAATTGATGAGGCAATAGTCAACACCTCACCTTACATTGCAACATAGAAATCTCAGTTTTTACCTGTGGTGTAAGATTTAACTACTCTGCACATCTGGAGAAATCTGTTCTCTCTGCATTATGTTTCTTTCAACATGCTGTGTGGAACAGACTTTTTTTTTTCCCCCAGTAATATATACAGAAAATAATTCTCTCTCATCAATCTCACAAAACCCACTCATCGTGCTTTCAGCTCTACAATGACCTTTTCTTATTGCCTGAGTAATGCCTGCCTAGCCCATTTTATAACAAATACAGATTGCTTTCCTTCTCCTTCTGTCCTGTGATGGGCTGATTAATAGCAACACAAGTGGCTGCTCCTTGAGATTAATTAATCACCTGTCATAATTGTTCAGTAGTTAAATAACTATTAATCTGGATGCTAGTCAGAGTGGAAGTTGACAGGGTTAGGAAAGAGGAGAGTTCTCACCATGAAATTAGGGCTAAACTTTTGCTAAGATGCTGCTTATGAAAGTGAAATTGTGCTGTGTTTGGGGAAGTATCTTTTAAGGACTTTGTACACATGGAAGATGAAAGGATAGTAGGTCATTGCAGTTGCATGCTTATTTGACTATTAGAGTGTGTCCACTGGAATAGTGTTATAATTAGCATAATGTAAATAAGACGTGGTAAATCTGAGAATTCTGGGTCTAGGGTTGTATCTGTAAAGGGAGGCAGCCCACAGGACACAGGAAGTATCAAAGGAAGGAGCTTCATTGAATGCATGGAGATTATGGAAAAAATAACAAAAATATCCTGATCTTCTCTCCATACAAAAGGGAAATAGGGAAATATGAGGTGGGCAGATACATTTTCACATTACTTTTTGTTTTTCTTGTTCATCAATAACAATGAAGAACATTTAGCAACAATCCTTCAATCAGCTCAACACACAAATGATATTTACTTTTGGGTTTCAAAGAGACTGCTGCCGCTGCTCGTCCCTGGGGGTATTGTTTGGAAAGACAAGCTACAGAAACCACCTCAGATGCAGACCTGAGGGAGAGAGATCAACACCTTCCTTTCCATGATAAAGGAGGTAAAGGATTTATTTTTCTTAATCAGGATTTGGGAGTAATGGGGCTGACAGTAGATCTTCAACTCTTTTTGTAGTAGTTAATTTCAAGTTCTGGGGTACATGTAGGATGTGCAGGATTCTTAAATAGGTAAATGTATGCCATGGTGGCTTGCTGCCCATATCAACCCATCACCTAGGTATTAAGCCCAGCATGCATTCTGTATTTTTCCCTACGCTCTCCGTCCCCCCACCCTACCCCCCAACAGACCCCAGTGTGTGTTGTTATCTTTGCTGTGTCCATGTGTTCTCATTGTTCAGCTCCCACTTATAAGTGAGAACATGAGGTGTTTGGTTTTCTGTTCCTGTTAGTTTGCTGAGGATACTGGCTTCCAGCTCCATCCATGTCCCTGCAAATGACATGATCTCATTCCTTTTTATGACTGCATAGTATTCTGTGGTATATATGTAACACATTTTCTTTATCCAGTCTATCATTGATGGGCATTTGAGTTGATTCCATGTCATTGCTATTGTGAATAGTGCTTCACTGAACATACATGTTAATGGATCTTTCTAGTAGAATTATTCATATTCCTTTGGGTATATACCCAGTAATGGGATTGCTGGGTCAAATGGTATTTCTGGTTCTAGATCTTTGAGGAATGGTCACACTATCTTCCACAATGGTTGAGGTAATTTACATTCCCACCAACAGTGTAAAAACATTTTTATTTCTCTGCAAACTTGCCAGCATCCATTGTTTCTTGACTTTTTAATAATCACCATTCTGACTGACCTGAGATGGTCTTTCTGGTTTTGATTTGCATTTCTCTAATGATCAGTGATGTTGAGCTTTTTTCATATGTTTGTTAGCCGCATGAATGTTTTCTTTTGCTGTCTGCTCTGCGAATATATTTTACAGGACAAAATAAGAAACTTTGAAGAAATTATTCCTTGACATTTATTCTAGGGGAGAACCTTCTGCATACCCTCTGCACTGATCAATTTTCCAGGTTATACTCATCTATTGAGTAGTCATGGGGCATCAGAATGTTCCTTCTACCCAATCAAGTTTCTATGAAGCATTTACCCACTGCACCAAGGTTTATCCCCATGATCCTCAAATATACTGGCCTCTCATTTTCTTCCTCTATTTTCCCTTCTTTGTCTTCATTGTTAACAATAATATGAACAATCCATTAAGACTAGATGAACCACTTTGTCTGTCATAAGTTCATTTAAACCCCAAAGCACCAAGGTTTAAAGAAGGTCATTTGAGAAATGGACTGAAGGAAAGGGAGGTAGAACAGCATATTAAGGACAATATACAATGGAAGGTGAGAGCATGGGTTCTCGAAATAAGGCTGAGTTAAAGTTCTGACTGTGTGTCTTTCTAGTCTAATTGCTTTGGTAGTTACTAAACCTCCAGTTGCCTCTACTACTTCATTCATATAAGTGGGGATAAAGTATCTGTTTCATAGGGCTGTCCTATTCAGCTTATAAAAGATTTAACACCGTTACTAAGCTAGGGACCAGAATAGTTTAAGCATAGAACCTTGTCACATATCACTAGAAACCACACTCTAGTTTGAGAGCAATCAGTAACATTTATCCTTTGCATTGCATACAAAGGCCCTGCATCATCTAGCTCTTATATGGTTTGGCCCTGTGACCTCACCCTAATCTCATCTCAAATTGTAATCTCCATGTGTCCAGGGAAGAACCTGGTGGAAGGTGACTGGATCATGGGGGTGGTTTGCCCCAGGCTGTTTTTGTGATAGTGAGTGAGTTCTAATGAGATTTGATGCTTTAAACGTGTTTGGCAGTTTCTCCTGTTCACTCTCTCTCTCTTGCCTGCCACCATGTAAGACATGCCTTGCTTCCCCTTCCCCTTCTGCTATAATTGTAAGTTTCCTGAGGCCTCCCCAGCCATGTGAAACTGTGAGTCAATTAAACCTCCTTTCTTTGTAAATTATCCAGTCTCAGATGTTTCTTTATAGCTGTGTGAAAACAGACTAACACAAGCTTTCACCCCAAAACCATTCTATACCCTAGCCCTATTGAGTTAATATATAGGATTCTCAAATTTATTTGTTATACATTGAATTATGTCTCCCCAAAACTCATATGTTGAAATCCTAACGCTCAGTACCTCAGAAAGTGACTTGTTAGTAGATAGGGTCTATACAGATGTAATTAAGTAAAAATGAATTCATTAGGGACACAGGGAGAACATCATATGAGGATGAAGGTAGAGATGATGGTGGTGCTTGAGCAAGCCAAGAAATGCCCCAAAGATTGACAGCAAACCAACAGAAGCCTGGGGAGAGATATGGAACAGATTCTTCCTAGCAGCCCTCCAAAAGAACCAGCCCCGAGAACACTTTGATCTCAGACTTGTAGCCTCCAGAACTGTCAGAAAATAAATTACTGTTGTTCTAAGTTACCTAGTTTGTGGTACTTTGTGATGGCAGCACTAGAGCACTAATACAATATTGTATTATATTTTTTCTACTTATTCATACCTCTTTCTCAGATACAATTCTTTTTTTTCTATCTGTAGAAAAAATGTGGGTTTATTTTCTTCCAAATCTATCTCAGGTAGGACTGTTTAGCTTTCTTACATACCATATAGCAAAGTCAAGACTGAGGTGAGAGGATGCAGGAAACTTAGAAAATATTGCAAGTATGTATGTAGCTCTTCCTCTTTTAATATATTAACATTTATTATTCGAGAGCATTGGCTTATTATAAGGCCATGAGTTCTTGCTGCTTTTACATTTAGTTTCTTCCCCTCTCTGCTTTATTTTACCCTAATCCCAGTTTTTTATGCTACACAAAGTTTGGTCATTTATAGATTCCCAAAGGCCAGCTGCTACGTACAAAAAAAAGGGTAAGCTAAGTCTGCCACTATGTGGCTATTTGTTTATCTAAGAGCCAGTCAGGATTGAAATCCATTTGAATTATGACTGATGTCTAGTCATCATATTTAAGCTTGTTAGGGAACTACAGATATAAGCAATACATCTTTCAGCAATGCCTCAGTTATAATAAACCAAGCATTTACGAGACTTGACCTATAAATTACCTGTTCAAGAACACCAGAATTTAACAAAAGAATGTATTATGATTAATGGTCTGATGCCAGTGGAATTAATGATTTTCTACTAGAATATACTACACTCATGAATCTTGGTCATGAATGTATGAGAGATTCCATTAAACCATTTACCTCTAATAGACTGCTCTTTTATACACAAGTCTATATATTTCTAATATGTGAGTTGAACCTTAATACAGAAAAACCTTCTAAATGCCCCCAATATGCTTTAATAGATACCTAATAGGGAAGACAGACATTTTTCCATGTACCCAGTTGCTGTCAGGATAAAACCAAAATTCTTTCTAGGTTTTGAAAAGTTGTTCATTTGAATGAGTATACACTTCTGTTTCACCTTCCTCTTTCTCCATAATTGTTGCCCTTTTGCCTTGGAATACATCCCCTTTCTTTATTTGCTAGGGCTCCTCAGTTCATAAGTTATCTCTTCCAAGAAACTGGTGCTGATTACACTGTTAGTCAATATGCTGTTTCTCTTTTGTTCTGATCATCACTCTGTGCTAAATACCCAACATAGTAACTTACACAGGGTGACCTTTTTGTATATGGGCGAATGAGTATATGAGTTAGTTAATGCATAAGTGAATAAAAGAGTAAATTACTGCGAAGATGAATATAAAATTGTGAACAGATAATTCCCTAAAATAAATATCTATGTTTGTATTTATTGTATTAAGCTATGGTGGTATTAATAGGCCATCAGAACATAGGCCTGTACCATGGGTACAAGAAGTTTTGTCTAAGCTGTAGGGAAAACTTGTGCTGAGAGCCAAATCTTTGAGCAAGTAGTAGTCTTCATGACTATGAAGAACAGGAGAGCCTGAGTAGAATAAAACTTGAATCTCTCTCTCTCTCTGCCCCCATTTCTTTCTCTCTCTCTTTCCCTTTCCTGTTCAAGACTGTGAAAGAACAAAAATCACTCATCAGAAGTATTGGGGTTGTAGTCCATGCTGGTTAGTGCCAACATATCACTAGTCCTGGGAAATAATCTCATGCTAGGAAGTGAGGGACCTGAAAGGAAATCTGTCCTTTCCCCTTGGAGTTCATGTACAATATGAACATGGCCATGTACATGTTCATGGGCATTGGAAGCAATCTGAGATATAATAGGAAATATAATTAGATACTTGCATGATCAACTATTATTGTCTATTTACTTGTGTTTATTTCTATTTTTATTCTTAAGTTGTTTTGTTTGTTTGTTTGCTTGTTTTTGAGACAGAGTCTCACTCTGTCACCCAGGCTGGAGTGCAGTGGTGTGACCTCGGCACACTGGAACTTCTGCCTCCCGGGTTCAAGTGATTCTCCTGTCTCAGCCTCCCGAGTAGCTTGGATTACAGGCATATACAACCATGCCTGGCTCATTTTTGTATTTTCTTTTTGTTGGTAGACACAGAGTTTCGACATGTTGGCCAGGCTGGTCTTGAACCCCTGACATCAGGCGATCCGCTCGCTTTGGCCTCCCAAAGTGCTAAGATGACAGGTATGAGCCACTATGCCCGATTTAGTAATGTTTTGCAAAGCACAGACTATCTCAGCTATGCAGGGGGATCTAAAATGAAACTCTTGTCAATAGAACTCCAAGATGGAAAGGCTTAGCTCCTGTGATAAATGAGAAGATGCCAAGACTTGGATAAATCTCCTGAGAACAGAAACAGATATCTCTGGTTTAGCTGACCTTCCTCAGTGGAGCTCACTACTTTCAGAGTCATGTATCTGGGTTTCGCATCTTAAGAGAAGTTGTATCTACTGACAAATACCTCCAGGGTTATCACTGACATAGTACCTGGAATAATGTAGGCACTCATCAATATATGTGAGTGGTAGCTATGGTTGTGAAAATCCGGATAATTTTCCTAATTATCCAGACATTAACAAAAATGCCTAAACACTACTACTTTAAACAATTGAAACTGACACCCCCCCTTAAGATGTTAAAGACAAAACAAAAAAATGCAAATCAGAAAACCAGTGTTAAAGAGCTTGACCCCAATATCTTTCATTTTACTACAGTTAATAACAATATTTCTAAGCCTCCATTTAATTAAATAGGGGAAGTAAAATTTATTATTCCCATATTAAAGTTTACTGTAAGAATTAAATGAGATAAATTAGCACCTTAAGCTGACAATAAATCTAATTGTTCTTGGAGCAGAGATGTCTAACTGACCAAAGATTCATGATACTTTTCTATAGCATGGCTATATTGTAGGATTTAACTGCCCAAGTAAGAGCTGACGCCCCTTCCCTCAAGGTGGGATCAAATGAATATTACGATTTCTTTTCAGCAGGATATCAGTGTCAGTGATACGTGTTACATCTAGGCTTAGCTGTTTAAGAAACACACATGATTTCCTCTCAATCTCATCTCTTTCTCTCTGTCAGCCTAAAGTCAGTATCATTGTCAACTTCCAAAGGTATTATCTTCAAAGGTGGACAGTAGAGCTGCCATCTCTCTTGGTCACTGAATGATTACATGAAGCAGAGCCTATTGCTTTGTTAAAAATTTCAACTACATAAGAAAAAAATGTTTACTGTGTTAAGCCTTTGGATTTAGAAATTATCATATCAGTTTTCATTACTCTTAATAGCCTAACTATAATTTGAGGAAGGATGCTGCCTCAACAGCAGCCTAAGATATATGTTATTGGCTTAGCAGCTAGATGGTAGACATCAAGGAAGCAGATAAAGCATTTTGGAAAGCTTTAGAGTTCTGTTTTACTCTAGCAAAATATTTGGTGAAATAACATGCCTACTGGTTCTATGGCTCTAGGGTAAATAGATTAAGCCAGAATGTTAGAAGCTACTACTGGCTTCTCGTAGTATTTTAAAAAAGAAATAAACTCAAGCAAAGTTTGGAATATTTTCAAGTTGAGATAAAGGAAAATCAAGAAAGTCTGGAGATCAAAGGCCTTGGAAAAGTTTGCTGCTTCGGAACCCTCAAATAGCAACAGTCTTGAAAGACTGAGAAAGACCCACTACATTCAAAGTGTCTCAGTTTGTTGCAAAAGCTATGCTAAGTGTGGTACATTCCACTTTCATCCATTGTTTCAGATTACTTCAAGATAGGTACTATTAAGTTTAAAGAGAAAGATATGGGGGTGAAAAAGTCAAGAAATAAAGCAGATTTGAGAAACGTATTTAGGAAACTTTTTTTTTTTTTTTTTTTTTTTTTTTTTGAGAGGAGTCTCGCTCTGTTCACCAGGCTGGAGTGCAGTGGCGTGATCTTGGCTCACTGCAAGCTCTACATCCCGGGTTTGTGCCATTCTCCTGCCTCTCAGCCTCCTGAGTAGCTGGGACTACAGGTGCCCACCACTAGGCCCAGCTAATTTTTTTTTTGTATTTTCAGTAGAGACAGGGTTTCACTGTGTTAGCCAGGATGATCTCGATCTCCTGACCTCGTGATCCACCTGCCTCGGCCTTCCAAAGTGCTGGGATTATAGGCGTGACCCACCGCGCCCGACCTAGGAAACAATTTTTAATGATTACTGGCTTCACGAAGTGGACTGTAAGCACATAGTTGAAAGTGTTAAATTTTGGAAGGAATTGTATTGCTAAGGAAACCACAGTTTAGATTTAAAATGTCTCTGACATTCAATTCCTAAAATAACCCCTAAACCTCTAAATTTGCATGGGCATAGAATAGGCTGAGAACATTTTAGACATGCCATGGAAGATAATGGAAGAGAAAGACACGTGGAGACAGTGAATCAGAGAACAACTAGTAACAATGTGTTTCCCAGAGAACAGTATGGCTATCTCATCAAGAAATGTTTCCTACCACAGAACAGGGCTTCCTTACAGTCCAGTTCTAAAGGATCCTGTTATTCTACAGACTAATGAATTTTTATGTGCCTTGAACTTGTTATGTGCCTCTTTTATTTTACAAATGGGAGTTTTCAATTTAGTTATCCTGTCCCTGTTTTTTGCATTGTACATTGGATAATGAATAAACAGGCAATTTGTCTTTACATTTATAGTTTAGCAAATGACAAAGAGTTATATCTGACTTAATGATAGGACTGTGATTACCCAGAGGTTCACTCTTCCCGATGAGTCTCAAATCTCATTAGATATTTCCTCCTTTTAGGGTGCAGGGGACTAACATGGGAATTAATATGTTCTATGCTTGGGAAGAAGGGTGCATTGGGCAGTTGAGGGCCAGAGAGGCAGACCTTAGTAAAAGTACCAAGCTATCTACCAAAGATCTGGGTCCCTGCCACAGAGTACAGATTTTTTTGAGAAGCAGTTGTCCAGTTTAGAACTGTATCTTTCAGAAGATCCTTGCAACACAGAGCCATGAACTACTTTTCACTAAGAAACTAAAAGCAGAAGTGATGTGTGTCAATTCTGGTCCAAGGTGATTAAGAAGTATGTGTGTGCCTTCTGTTCTTCTCTTAACTTGAAATGCCACATGGTAAAGAGGACAGATGTTGAAGTTATAGAGGTTTTATGAATAAGAATTAATTCACAAATTCTATAGTCTAGAAGAGGAGGAAGAACAAGACAACAAAAATTACAATAGAGCACAAGGTTTGGAACAAAATACCGTGTAATATGACAGAAATTTTCACAAGAGCCTATGGTATCAAAGAAAAACCCTGCACCCCATCAGAAGTACTCGGAACTGTCATGATTGATGTATCTCTATAAAAAAAAATTATCTTGTTACTTTGTTTCTCTTCAGTAATTGTTGATTTTTAAAAATATATTTTGGTCAGCTTTGTCAGGCTGTCTGGAAATGCCAGCTCAAAGACTAGGAGAAACGGAAAGCAGTAAATATTTCAGAAGAGAGACAAAAAGATTGAGGCAGCTAAGTTTGATAGTGGTGCTAGTAGAAACAGCTATAACAGTATAAACAGCTACATCATGAAAAAATATTTAGTGAAGGGTATTAACAGCTTAGATATTAAAGGTAAGGCCTTATTTTTACTGAGATGTAAAAAAGGTGGGATGGAGAGATGCCTATAAGTGTTCTACAAAATATATATATATATATACATATACATATATGAGGTAGAATACAGCATGAATCATCTTCAGTCTTCTAATAGGTGTTTTGGTGTGGAAAGAGCACAGGGTTTGGAGCCAAACAGACCTGAGTTTTGGTCCCCAATCTGACAAGTTTTATGGCTCTGGCAATTTTTTTTGGGGGGGGGGGTCTCTGTTTCTTTGGGTTTAAAATGAGGGTAATGTCTTCCTCACAGTGGTATGACAATGTTCATGTTTATAGTGGTGTTAGCGTCAAGGACATAGTACGTACTCAATGAAAGGTAATTGTACTGCCTTGATACACAAATAGTTCCTTGTTCAGGGAGGTTAGGCTAATTTATGGAACCTGACAGAGGATATCCTAATCACACATTTTTATTTTTACCTAAAGCTTATTCAGGTGAAATGTATTCCTTATATATTTTTTCTAATGCTTTTAGGTATCTTAGATATATATTATCTAAGTGCTGCATATTTATAGAATAAATACCTCCTAATTTTATTGGTTATATAAGAGTAATTTAGCAGTTGTACTTCAACAGAAGTATTTTAGACATAGATCTTTGATGCTAAAGACCCTTTTCCCTTGGTGGAGGGCACTCTGCTATAAAATTGATACTTTCTTTCTCCAGGCGTGGTGGCTCACGACTGTAATCCCAGAACTTTGGGAGGCCAAGGTGGGTGGATCATGATGTTAGGAGATCGAGACCATCCTGGTTAACATGATGAAACCCCGTATCTACTAAAAATACAAAAAGTTAGCAGGGTATGGTGGCAGGCTCCTGTAGTCCCAGCTACTCGGGAGGCTGAGGCAGGAGAATGGCGTGAACCCAGGAGGCGAAACTTGCAGTGAGCGGAGATCATGCCACTGCACTCCAGCCTGGGTGACAGAGAGAGACTCTGTCTCAAAAAATAAATACATAAATAAATAAAATGAAAATAAATAAATAAATAAATAAATAAATAAATAAATAAAATTGCTACTTTCCTTAAAGTGCCATACTTGTATATTTTACAAGAGGCCTAGGAAAATGCACACACAATTTAGATTTAGTGTATGGACCTCCAATTTGTTCCAGAAATCTGTTTGGTTTTGTTTCTTTTTTTCTCATCCTGTCTCTGCTTCTTATTTTGTCTTCTAGGAATAAGGAAAATTTTTAAAGAATCCTTTAATTATTTAAACAAATTTATTTTCTTGTCGGCAATCTGCTTTGTTGCCAACAACTATAAGTTCACCTCTATCCCCTCTCTTTCCATTGTGAAACTAAAAGGGAAGTTCACAGACAGAGGATGGTTGGGTAAACACATTTCTCAAGCTGTCATTGAGAGGTGATAACTTCAGAAGTCATTTTCATTGAACAAACTCTGCCTTGGGTTATTTTTGCACTATAAAGACTCTTCTCAGTCTTTGAATTTTTGAGAACTGCTTTGTATTCTCTCATGTGGAGAGAACCCAGAGCTGTGGTTCATCTGCCCGGAAGCTGGTGATCACAGGTCTTTTGCCTGGCTCTGAAGATGCAGATTCAGTTTTCCTAGGGTCTTCTCAGGTTCTATCATTTGCACCCCCTTGAGTCCAAACACATTTGGTTCTTCCTAGTTTTCATGTGTGTCTATTTCCTTAATTTGCTTAATTTAACCAAAGACAATTTGGAATTGTCCTGGGCAGTTCGGGAAAATTTTGACATGAGTGAGATTATTCTTTTAAGAAAAACTTCAGGATAAAAAAGAAAAATTTTAAGATTTTGAGATGATACACTGTCCCACTGCCAAAAAGGTAGATCACTTTAAGTTTCTGAGATTACTGTTTTTATTTTTCATATGTTAGGAATTAATAAGGGCCATCTTATTAATTGTAGGACTTGGAATAGTCAAGAGCCTGAATTATTAAGACCAGCTATAGAAACCCTCTCTTTTGATTATATGGGATAAGATGTGTTTTTCTATATATAAGTCTTCTCTTTCTCTGAAGAGGGAGATAACTAACGTTTTAGAATGCTAATTTTTTTAAAATCAGAAAATGGTAATGCAGAAGAAAATATTTAACTATGAGTTTAAGTAATGACCTTTGTTCTTAACTACTGAATAAAAAAAAAAAAACTAGACACTTAGAGTTTTAGATATTAATTCAAGACTCTTTAAAAATCTGGTTTATAAATACAGACATTTATAAATTATATTAGAAGAGTTCATATTAATTTCCCGATGCTAATTAAATCTGTGAATCAATTGGGATGATTTAATTTAGTTAAGAAACCAACATAAAAAATTAAGTTAGTACAGTATTTTAGCTAATACATAAGTTTAATTTTTCATGACTTAAAGGTGGTAACTGATATAAGTAGTTAAATCAAAACTCTATAGAATAGTTACTAAAAACACAAGATTTTGACTATTACCAGCCCAATTTTTTTATCAAGAGAATGGTTATTAAAATAGTAAATTCAATATAACACATACACTGTATTATTTGCTGTGCTGATAAAGTTAATTATGTTCTAAGACTAAAGTTAAAAGCTTTACATATATCATATATTTATGTGTATGTGCATATATACTTATTTAATGATTAGGGTATATTCTGAGAAATGGGTCCTTGGGTGATTTTGTAGTTGTGTGAACATCATAAAGTGTGCTTACACAAACCTAGGTGGTATAGCCTACTACACACCTAGGTTACATGGAATAGCTTATTGCTTGTAGGCTATAAACCTGAACAATATGTCACTATACTGAACACTATAGTGAATTGTAACACAATGATAAATAATAGTCTATCTAAACATAGAAAAGGTACAGTAAAAATATGGTATTATAATCTTACGGTACCATCATTGTACATGTGGTCTGTTGTTGACCAATTGTTGTCATGTGGTGCATGACTGTGTGTACGTACATATATGTTGCATATTTGTTTGGGCTTATATGTATCTGTGTATTCGTCTTCTCAGACTATCATGACAAAATACCAAATACTGGCAGCTTAAGCAATAGACTTTGTTTCCTCATACATCTAGAGGCTGGAAAATCCAAGACTGGGGTTCTGGCAGGGTTTGGTTTCTGCTGAGGGCTTTCCTTCTGGCTTGCTGACAGCCACCTTCTCACTGTGTTGTTACACGGCAGAGAGAGAGAGACTGAGTGAGCATGTTGTCTGCTGTTTCATTTATAAGGGCAGTGATTCCCCATCATGAAGTCTTCACCCTCATGACCTCATCTAAACCTAATTATCTCCTAAATGGACTATCTTCAAATACCAACACCTTGAGAGTTAGGACTTTAACATGAATTTTTGGAGGACCCAATTCTGTTCACAGCAATTCCTGTTTAAGAGAAAAAAAGTAAAAGAGAGAGAGAGAGAACTCTTTGATTTCTCTTCTTAGAAGGAGGACACTGATAGTGTTGGATTAAGAGCTTATGCTTATGACGTCATTTAACCTTAGTTACTTCCTTACTTCAAATACAGGCACATTGGGAGTTAGAGTTTCAATATATGAATTTAGGGAGTGGGGAGACAATTCAGTGCATAACAAATTGAATATATACATTTAAAGATATATTAGTATACATTAGTTCAAGGTGTGTATGCTTTGTCATAAATTGTTTAAAAAAATCAAAATGGAGTAAAATTAGTTTTTTTCTGTCTAATGACTAAATCACTCTGTGATTAAGTATCAGCATATAGCACAACACTTTATTGTGCTATATTTCTTTACTTTTGTCACAATCCTGAACCATTCTAACAAAAAATTATTTTAGAAAAAAATATATTTCTAATGATCATCGCTTCTCAATTCTGTATATTTTCAAAACTATTGCCTTTAGCTCTATTTTGCGTTTAGATTAAAATGGCATATTTATACCTCATCTTCTTTGACAAATTCCCTATTCAAGCCCTAAATGCAGAAAAATAGAATATTTAAGATGTTTTTATGCCTAAACTATATTTGCTAACACAAAGGTTTATTTTTAACCTTGTAAGTTAATTAGTTGTATTTGCAATTCTCTAAATTTTAATGAACTAAAAATTATAAGAGCTCTTTTTATATACCAATTTAGAATAAAGCAATATCTGACAAATCAAAAGAGAAACTCGATCTTCCCAGGTTAATTATATGTAAGTAAACTATGTTAATATAAATAAAATTCAATAATTATTTCTTATATTAAAATAAATATAATTATGTTAAATATGCTATACCACACAATAATTGTTTCCAAATTGATCATTTTTTAGGTTCTATAATACTTGTCAATCAGGACAGTCAGAATATGTTATGATATAAATCAAAAGTTTGTGGAGGTTTGCAATCTATTTACTGTTGATAATATACCTTTCTCTCAGTAATCATTAACTGAATCTTTATTAAGTTACATGATATCACAAGAGAAGACAGTACTCTCTTCCATTTCAATAATGCCAGTTAACATAATATATCAGCCAAAGCTGTTTGTCTTACCACTATAACAGAGATATTTAAGCTATACAAATTGATGTTATAGGATAAATATACATAATAAAGTGGTTATTATAGTGAAGCAAGTTACCATATCAATCATCTAGTCATGATCTTAATTTATAGGGAAACTTCAAACATTTGGGCCAAGAAGGTGACTAATATATGTCTACTTACCTATAACACAATATTGACCAAACTTTAAAGATGAGACTGGGACTGGAGCCAAAATCCTCATATCCTTTTTATTTCCTCCAAATGGATTTTATATAATTATCCTAAAATAGGCTATGGATTTGTTCAGGTTATTGTATGTTTATTTTCAGGATAGAGCAAAGATTTTCCTTATTGGAAAGCCACAGCTTTAACACAAAAATAATTGCCTGACTTTTTTTTTTTTTTTTTAACTTGGCTCAAACTATCCGTTTAATGATGGAAATACTCACATTACTGAAGCTGTTGTTAAAATATTTCCTCTTACTTAAAACTCCACTGCCCGTATCACATTCAATATTAAGGTAAGGTAGAAGGACAATATTAATTCTGAAATTTAAATTAACTGGTATACACCTAAAATAATTGAAAGTAGGTATCCATACTTGTACACAAATGTTCATAACAACAGTATTCACAACAATCCAAAGGACCCAAATAGTTGTCAATGGATGACTGTATGAATGAAATGATGTGTGTTATTACAATGGAATGTTATTCAGCCTTAAAAAGGATGGAGTACTGACACATGCTACCACATGGATCAACCTTAAAAATGTTATGCAATGCTGGGTGCGGTGGCTCACGCCTGTAATTCTAGTACTTTGGGAGGGCGAGGCAGGAGATTCAGACCATCCTAGTTAACACGGTGAAACCCCGTCTCTACTAAAAATACAAAAAAATTAGCCAGGCATGGTGGTGGGCGCCTGTAGTCCAAGCTACTCAGGAGGCTGAGGCAGGAGAATCACTTGAACCCGGGAAGTGGAGATTGCAGTGAGCAGAGATCACACCACTGCACTCCAGCCTGGCGACAGAATGAGACTCCATCTCCGGGGAAAAAAAAAAGTTATGCAAAATGAAAGAAGCTAGTCACCAAAGGTCACTTTTTTTTTTTTACTCTATTTACATAAAATATCTAGAATGAGTAAATCCACAGCAAATTAACAACAACAACAAAAAAAGGCATGTTAGTGGTAGCTAGGGACTGAGGATGGGGAGTGAGCATCCGCGATAACTGCTTTATGAGAGTGAGGTCCCTTTGGGGGATAATGAAAATGTTCCGAAATTAGATCAAGGCAATTAATGTATAATACGACATTGTGGATGTATCAAGTATCATTAATTGTAAACTTTAAAATGGTTAATTTCATGTTATGTGAATTTCATCTCCAAAGAAACAAAAAGAAACAACAACAATGAAAACCTAGCAACTAGTATTAGTCAAATTTTCAGAAACCCCTGAACTTTCATGGCCTAAAGTATTACCTTTGACCTTAATGACAGTGAGGCCAACTCTTGATAGCATCTCTGATCTTTCTGTATGAACTAAGATTCCTAGCCACCACGAGATATTTTCAGCATTCCTAGACACTGACTTATTATATGGTGATATAAGTAATTATTACAAAGGAGTCATAATACACTCAGTCTGTTTACCAACATGTACAATCAGCTTTTCCTAAAGAGCATCCCCTCAAAATTCCTTCAGTATTTTAAACCTAGAGACTTCATCTGTTGGAAGAGATCTCAGATAAAAGTAGCCTGAAGTTTTAAAGAAAAGAGCCTTATCAGGTAGTAGTGGAATCCAGAGTGCTTATTCTTGGATCTGTGTCTTGATTAAAGACATACAGCCATCATTTAATCACCTAAAACTTTTTAAACTGTCAACCTCAAACCAAGAATTCGTAGGGATCTTTAAAACTCCATTAAGTACACAGCTTTACGTATGCCAATTCTAATTATTATTATATAAACTTTTCTCATTTCCAACCACTAGCCCTTTCAAAAGATCCATCGTAAGTAGTTCAAGACCATATTCAAAAACCCTATAAATATCTTTTCCAAAGTCCCCTTTGTCAGACAGTACAAAGACCCTGTCCAAGTGAGATTCTCCCTTGCTACAGAAGGTTTAAAATAATGCAGCTTCACTTGATGAGCAGGTTCCTCTGGTGAGTTTATTTTATCATAGCCTACTAACTATGCAATACTAAAACAAAATTCTGTTCCGTATCCCCCTATTTTTCTCCACATCCCCACTTCCTATGTTATTATTCAGGCAGGCACCAAATCATTCTTGATTTATTTCTGTTATAATCTATAGCAAAATAATCTATAAATCATCTCAGCTGTTACTGGAACATATGCAGTATTGTGAACGAATCTGAATCTGACCACTTCTTCCCATCGCTTACTTGGACTATTGCAGTACCTCTTACTGGATTTCCCTGCCTTTGCCTTTACACTGTCACTGCTCCTCACCATCTATTCAGAGATCTCTGGACAGAGCATGTCAAGCCTCTGGTCAAAACTATTCCATGCCTTTCCAGGTTATTTAGAGTAACAGCCTAATCCCTAAGAGTAGCTTGCATTATCTGCCCCTCCTTTTTAACTCTCAGATCTTACTTTCTACAGCCGTCCTCCTTGCAGTTGCTTCACTACAACAGGCCTATTCCTGGTTGAACAATTCATTCTTCCAGTTCCCAATATCTAAAATGTGGTTTCCCCCACCCCCAAATATCTGTATGGTTTCTGCACCTCCTTCAGACCTTTACTCAAATGCTGCCTATTCATTAAGATTTCCGTTCCTATCCCATCCAAAACTACTAGGGACATGGGATTCACCTCCGCCTCCACTCACCATATTTACTTTGACTCTTAGACTGCTTCGTATTTATCTTTAGCATATAAAATTATATAATATTCTTTTTTGAATACATGATAGTAGAACTTTTGTTTCTATTTTTAATTTTTCTTATTCTGCTCTATCTCCCACACATAGAGCAGTGTTTTAATAAACAGCAGGCACTGCTTCTTAATTCATAAATCTATACATACACTTCTATTAACCTTTATTATAAATCATAGTGGGCAGACCATGGGCTTGTCTCTTCAGCTTGTGGATTCTGATCTGAGACTGTCTGCTGCTGACACTACTTAACATAACACCTCTTGATTTTGTTTAACAAAGAATATTGGCTCGTCTTCAAATTTATTTTCATTCTCAATATACCACAATTCTGATCCTGTCTTTGTTTCAGCATCCTAGTGTTAATGATTATAACTCAAATATACCCAATGAGGCTATATAACCTCACACACTAGCCTGTGTACTATCTAGGTGATATTAATTGGATATGGCCCTGTAATGAACTCAGTTTATTTTTCTTATTTGGCCATCCCAATCCTACCCTTTCAAATTTGAACCTATTTCCCCCAACTGACTAGCAATCTGGAGGCCTGATTGTTTAGTACAGAGTAGGTGCTCAAAAATATTTGAAAATTTTCAGATAAAACACTACAATTCTCTGCCTTTCCTCTTAGATGCAAGCCCTAAATTATTACTATGGAAGCACTTAGCCTGATTTCCCTAGCTCACTGCCTAATACATAAATAGGTCACAAAATATAGAGAGCCTTTATATTTACTCTTTCTAAATAAAGCATTAAAAATGAAATATTTTAGTATAATCAGTGTCTTTGTCTCCCATCAGGTACATTTTGTAAGACTGGGATATCTTGGTATCCTTCATAACTATCACCATGTCTTAGCTGAAGAGAAGTCTGTCTCATACAAGGCAAATGTAGCAACATTCTCATTTCTTAGATCTCGTTGTTACTCTGATTTTCTTGCTCTTATGTGATAACCAGATGAGTCCTTTCACCTTTGTACCTTTATTCTACTTTAATTTTTTTCAAAATAAAATTTTTCTTTGCATTGTCTGCTTGGTTTTCAGCATCACTCTATAGTATACGTGTAGAGACACAGCTTGTTGTGCTGCTTCTCAGCCCAGCACTCCAGGCTCTCCTTTGTTCGGGAAAGGGGTTCAGAGAAGTATCGTGGGTTCTTTGTTGGGGTAAACTGAAATTATGCTTATGGGAAGCATTCACCATGATATTGTAAACTGAGGGTATAAAGGCTACATCCTAGGGGACAAGTTAACTCCACACAATACATTTTAAAAATCTTATTTACTACCAAAATGATGCTTCTGACCTTTACAGATGTTTTATATAATATTATCACTCAGAATGGTATTCTGACCAATAATGATACAAATAGGGGCTCCCATAGACCATCTAAGATAAAAGACATTGACTTTGTAATAGGATACAATTATTTCCTACTTTCCTTATTATTGTAAATATGTCTATCCTTCAGTGGAAAAGGAAAAGACTTCTGGATAATTTTTATAATAATTGATTTTATCTCCTCCTCACCTCATCCAGCTTGGGAGTGTGACCATATAGAGCCATAAAAACACTCAGAGTTTACAAGATTATCTGATTCTGTTCCATGCAGGAGACTCAAAAACAAAGCTCCCATGGCCCCAAAGAAGCACAATAATGACAGTCCACACTGCCCAAGGCCACTGAGTATTCATGTCATGGGTTACTAATGAAACCAGAAGTAGCCTGTTGCCTGAAAATTATTCATTAAGTATTCTATCATTTGTCCTCTGATATATAATGTGAGTAAACAAAAAATAAAAGACATTTCCAAAAGTTTATGCTTTTTTCTAGGTGATTTCCCGGGCTGTCTGTATCAGTGGACTGATGTTTCCTGTTAGCCTTCCTCCCAAGGAACTCAAATGGCAGAGGGATTTCCCTGTTGAATAGCAAATACATACAGTGTTACTGAAACAATTATGTTCCAGGAGATCGGATGGAAAACTCTGTTCTCACACATAGAGGTTTTGTGTGTTGTTGTTGTTGTTTTTCTTTTGTTTTGTTCTTTGCTTTTTGAGAAATAGGGTCTCACTCTGTTCCCAGGCTGGAGTACTATCAAAGCTTACTGCATCCTCAGCCTCCTGGGTTCAGGCAATCCTCCCACTTCAGTCTCTTGAGTAGCTAGGCCTATATGTTTACACCACCACACCCAGCTATTTTTTTTTTTTTTTTTTTTTACTTTTTGTAGAGACAGGCTCTTGCTGTGTTTCCCAGGCTGGCCTCAAACTCCAGGCCTTAAGCAATCAATATGTTTTATAGTATCTATTCTCAACATTATTTTTCTTATTGTTGAAGGGTATGTATGTGTATATTTGTTTGGGTGTGTGTGTGTGTGTGTGTGTGTGTGTGTTAAAAGTAAAAATGGTAAAATATTATAAAAATCATTTGAATACTTTATGTCATGACCTATAATAGTCAGACATATGTAGACATAGTATGCCCTGTAATGACATACTTTTTAAGAATTGCTTTGCATTTCTCTAATAATCAGTGATGTTGAGCTTTTTTACTTTTTTTTGCCATATGAATGTCTTCTTTTGAGAAGTGTCTATTCATGTCCTTTGCCCACTTTTTAATGGGAAATTTTTGTGGATTTAAGTTCCTTGTAGACTCTGGATATTAGACCTTCATGATAAGATACCATCCCATGCCAGTCAGAATGACGATTATTAAAAACTCAAACAACAGATGCTGGCGAGGCTATGGAGAAATAGGAACACTTTTACATTGTTGGTGGGAATGTAAATTATTTCCACCATTGTGAAAGATAGTGTGGCAATTCCTCAAAGACCTAGAACCAGAAATATCATTTGACCCAGCAATTACATTACTGGGTATATCCCCAAAGGAATATAAATCATTCTATTATAAAGTTAAATGCACACATATGTTCATTTCAGCACTATCCACAATAGCAAAGGCGTGGAATCAACCCAAATGTTCATCAATGATAAGTATGCTAAATAAAATATGGTACACACACACCATGGAATACTATGTAGCCATAAAAAGGAATAAGATCATGTCCTTTGCAGAAACATGGATGGGGCTGGAAGCCATTATCCTCAGCAAGCTAATGCAGGAACAGAAAACCAGGCACCACATGTTCTGAACAATGAGAACACATGGACACAGGGAAGGGAACAATACACACTGGGACCTGTTGCGAGGGGTGTGGGAAGAGAGAGAGCATGAGGAAAAATAGCTAGTGCATGCTGGGCTTACTACCTAGGTGATGAGTTGATAGGTTCAGCAAACCACCATGGCACACGTTTAACTATGTAACAAACCTGCACATCCTACACATGTACACTATAATAACTTTAAATAAAATCAAATAAAATAATTTTTAAAAAGTGAAAAATATTGCATCATATTCCTTACTAAGAATGTATCATAGAATATTTAAACAACTTACATAGTGGCAAAATGTCCTCTATATGGTTTTATAATTTATATTCCTCCTAATATATACTATATTCTAGATACTATTCTATATACTATATTCCTGATAATATACTTTATAATTCAACTACTTGTATAATTTATATTCCTACTAGTAGTGGATAAAAATTTCTATTGTCTGGGTCACAAACAACATCAGATATCATCACTTGAAACTATTATCTATTTTGATTGCAAGTGCTGTTATTTTACTGTTTTTCTTCAAATTCATTTACTTTTCAGTTATGTTGTACATTTTCATATGGTTATTATATATTTCAGTGTTTTTAGTACATATTCATTTCCCTTGCCTTTGTGTTTTTAAGGATGCCTATCTTTTACTATTGACTTATAAAGAAGTTTTTACATATTAAAGATGGAAACAACTTGTCATCTACATATAATTTATTTGCTGTTGGCCTTTTAGTTTTGTTAGTGACATCTTTGACATTTAAAATTAACTATATTATCATTTATATTTCCTTTTATTATAAACATAAATATGCTTGATGTGCTAACTTATGAAATAATTTTGGTGTGTGCTGTAAGGGTGAAGTTTATTTACCCATAAATAATCATTTGTCCAAAGATGATTTAGTAGTTATTTAAAAATCTATGGAATAATATCAAGGATTCAATTATAAATTTTATATGCATTTTAACCTTTCCATGTTTTTCCCATGCTCCAAATTGTCCTCACTTTGAACAATAATTTTGCAATATTTTATATTCTAGCCACACTAAACCATCCAAAACTTCGTGAAAATATTTGCAACTTTTACATGCTTTTTTTTTTTTTTCTTGCTATTCCTTCTGTCTCAGTGTTTCTTTCTACTCATTCTATCAAAATGTGCTTATCCTCGTTAAGGTTCCATTTAAATGTCACCTCTTCAATGACAACTTTCTAATAATTTTAGAGAGAATTAATGGTTCCTTTTATTCCACAACTGCACAGCAATAATCTTATACCTCTGCTTACCATTTATTTTAATGCTTACATTATAATTATAATTATTTGACATATTTATCACCTCCCACTTAATTCTAAGGTCCATCTACAGACTCTTTTCTGAATCTTTATTTATTTATTTATTTTTGGAAACGGAGTTTTGCTCTTGTTACCGAGGCTGGAGTGCAATGGCATGATCCCGGCTCACAGCAACCTCCTCCTCCTGGGTTCAAGCGACTGAATCTTAAACAGTACCTAGAATACTGCTGACTATATAGTATGTGCTCAATAAGTATCTGCCTCACGTACAAAAATAAATGGGGTTTAGAGAAAGAGAAGTAGTCAAGCAAGTGGATAAGAAAAGGGAACAATTATATTTTAGGTGCCCGGTATATACTAGGTGTTGCACACACATTCTTGGTTAATGTTCATAACTTCATGAGAATGTATTATCCCCTTGATTATTTAGAAATGGAATAGAAGCAATCAGATAAAGCATACTTTGTCTAAGACCACGTGCCAAGATTTAACTTGGGTATCTCTTACTCCAAGGTATGTCTTCCTTCTTGTGTATCCCACCAAGTCTTCACTCTTAGTCTTTCTATCCTGTATTAGAGATCACAGCAAAAACATATGCCCCAAACATTATTAGTCAAATCACCTAAAAGTACACATTGAGCTCTTTTAGAAGCAATTTGAATTATCTGTTTATGGAATTTTCCAAGGAATAACTCATAGTCATGAAACAAAAACAATTTGTTACCAGATGGTGTTGTCCAGAAATACTACAATATGAGCTCAAAGAAAAGATAGGGCCATGTGGAATGGAATGATTTGGAAAACCTTGAATTTTGACTGGAAATTAGGAAGACAGGGAGGCTATACTGAGTCCATGTGTCAGGGACAATGCTAAGTCTTATCATGCCTCACTGAGTTCACATACAGTATACCCTTTCTGAAGATTCGGAGCCATTCAAGTTGTGCAATGTCTTGCATAGACAAAACACTTTCCCTTATGTGGCACACTTTTACTAGTGTTGTCTTATATAATCCTCAAAATCCTGCCAAGACAGCAGTAAGAAAATATTCATTTATTAATCTCTTCACCTGTTAATTAATTATTCACACGTTGACTCATTGCATCATTTATTTACACAAAAATTTATTGAAGACTTGATATGGGATAGGCATAGTTCTAAGGGCTGTTAAAGGTATAAAATCTGTCTTGACTTGGAGTATCATTATTCTTCTCTTTCAGATTTGCAATTTGATTTCATGATTAGTGCACAGATACACCCAACTACATAGAATTATTGTAGAGCAGGGGAGGAATTGTAATCATATTGTCAGACTCCCCAGTAGGTCAAACCAAATCCTAATTTTGCTTAAAACCTATGACCACACTAGATAGATAAATATGAAAGTTACAGTTTCAGGTGTCTGCATAGTGCTTCTGTCTTACTGGATATTTTATTGTCTCTTATCTAACATTTCCCTCAGAACTCCTGGTTGAACATTTTTTTAAGATTGTTTTCTCCACACTACTCACTAGACTGAACAAAATATTCAAATTGGATATTTGTTGATACAAAAGTGAGAAGCCAGAGACAAAACTTCAGGCTGTGGTGTTGGAGCTGGCTACCTAAAGCACAAGTTAAGGTGCTGATATATTCAGTATTAGGGACTGGAACTCTTTTACTAAATTCAATACTCTCTTAGCTGTACCCTCGAGCTATTTCAGTTCAATGAAAACACACCCCTAAAATGACACAGTGTGGTTACTCATGCAAAGAACACTTGGCAGACCTTTATAGCAAGATCCCATTTATACAGAAATATACCAATGATTCTATTACAACATGTAGAATTATCCTAATGCCAGGATAAAAGAAAGCACTAGTACATCTATTTAAAGAATTTCAGCATAGAAACTTATTCAAATTATGACTTCTTCCAACCTATCTTTGATGCTTAAAATTCATTTTATTGCACTCAGAAGTAGCAGAAACCATGTATTAATAATGTGTCAGGCACAAATGTTACCCAATTTAAAGACATTCTTAAAATAATAACACTAGTATTATTATAATAATTATTGTTTGTCACACAGGATTTCAGGGTTATATAAATTGTACATAGAATAACTATAACTTAACTCATGACTATTGGGTCAGTTTCTTCATCTATAAAAAGAAGCCTATTTTTGTGAGTTTTCCTACAAAAGAGAGTTACTCAAGTAATCAAAGGGAATAATAAGCTTTGGGAATTATAAATGGCTATATAATTTAAGGTGAGGTTTATTATGAAATGCTGCTTGATTCTGATGGCAAATGAGTCTGCCTCACATTGTAGAATAAGGATATCATAATCACATTCCTAAGACTCAAACTCACTTTCTTCTAAGACCTCACTCTGACCACATTTTCAAGGATAAGTAGGTGGATTTGAAACATTTATTTCCTATAATCTGTATCGATTGGCTGTATGTTTTTTTCCTGTGCCCACATTCATAATATTAATGAAATTAATGACCAGTCCTGCTGAAAGCTATTAAATTTACATTTAATAGTTCTTATAAATACAATAATCCATTGGCATGAACCTTAATATTCTCCCAAATGTTATTAATATACATTCCACCTGGTATAGAAATTTCCAGTTGTATTAGTTTGGGTATTAGATCCCACCAACTCTTTAGTGTAGTCCAGGAGGCTTGATGATATTTTATGCTTTGACAGCTGATGTGGAATCATAAAAGGGTAAAACATTGTATCCTTTTTTTTTTTTTTTTGGCAGTGTATCCCTCTGGCTTGAATACTTTGGCTTTGACCTTAAGTTCATGTCCCTTCATATTATCTTAGATAAATGCCATCCATTGAGACACATAAGGGGTTGCCTGGTGCCTTTTTAATCAGTAGTATTGCTTTTTTAGTATCCTGCATTATCCTGCTGATGCTAAAATATTACAGCATTATTTTTCATAGATCACCAACTCTACGTACACCAGTTTAGATTACTTTGCAATTGTAGAGAATACCATTGCACTTCTTTCCCTTTCAGATAAATACAGTTGCATTTTCAACTGATTCTTCTGATCTAGAAACTACTTCTCTAGTGCTGTGTTGGAAAAGGCTAGACATGTGTTTGTATATCCTTCTGCAACGAGTCTTCAAGTAGTATTAGAACATATATTATTAGTATATTGCGATACAGAGCAAAGCTTTGGGTTTGAGTTGAAGTTCTGACTTTAACACTAAATACTGACCTGATAATAGTCTAGTTATTAAACTGCCCTGAGGTTCCGTTTTTCCCCTTTTGTCCAATGGTTATTAAATAAAATGCTTTGTATAAAAAATACGGGACAGCCTGAATGCTGAATGAATTATAGTTGTCATTAAAATTAATAGTAATAACTTCTATTGAATAAAAAGTAATTAATAACTTGTTTTGTTTTGCTTTGTTTAAAGAAAGAAGGTATAGCATAATGGCTTATAAGCTGCATTAGTCAGGGTTCGCTAGAAAAAACAGAACTAATAGGATTGTGTGTGAGTGTATACGTATAAAAATATAATTACTATATGTAATTATATATATATATAAAACATCGGAAATTGGCTCACACAATTATAGAGGCTAACAAGTTCTAAGATCTATAATCAGCTATCTGGAGACCCAGGATATCTGATAGTTTAGCTACAAATGTAGGCAAGCTCAAGACACATGAAAGATCTGGCGGCAGAAAAAAATGATGCCCCAGTTCAAAGTCAATTTGACAGGAAGAATTCCTTATTTGGAGGAGAGGCAGTTGTCAGGCCTTCCACGGATTAAACAAGACCTATATGCATTAAGGAGGGCCACCTGATTTACTCAGTTCATCAACTTAAATATTAAACTTGTCCAAAAACACCCTCATGGAATTACCCAGAGTAATGCTGGACCAAATACTACCCTGTGGCCCAGCCAAGTTAACACAAAAAACTAAACATTATAGAAGCTGTAATGGGTAACTAGAGTAGTTGTGTCCCAAGTATTGGCTTTGAGGCACATGAAGGGTTAAACCAACTCAAGGGCAAGTGGGTTTGGGTGGCCAAGGGCCTGAACAGACTAAAACCATTTCCCTGAGCGCCTCAACTTGAAAAGGAACGGAAAATGTTTTCCCCCTTTTATGTAACTGTGGGAAACATACTTGTTTGGAGGAACGGAGGCAAGATGGTGCACTTCCGGGTTCTTCTTCACCACCAACTCCTCCCGTGGGCGCAAAAATGCAGCCGGCCCCGGTAAGGTGCAGATCAACTGGGCATGCGCCAGGTGACCTCAATCCGAAGAGACCAAGATTTACCTGGTCGCACCTGCGGAACACCCCCCCCACACGCCCGTGCCCCGCCTATTGCCTTTCCACTCCTAGAAAAGCCGCTCTTGGCCACAGTCCCACCCGGTCTTCTCACAGCCCCACTGCTGTCGGGATGTCGGGACTGTGGGAAGTCCGTCTGAGAGCCCCACCGGGGGACTCTGCCGGCCTCCTTTGCCGGAGGCCGACAGACTTCTCCCCTACACCTTAGGTGAACAAAAATAAACTTGCAGTTTTGCTCCTACACTTGCCTACTCGCTGGTTCTTTTGTGCCCGCTGGGCTGGTCTTAGAAAAAACAAATCAGTTAGTGCCAAAGACCCGGGAGGAGACCCCTCCTCAGGCCTCTAAGGATTGAGGAACCTCCTCCTGCTTCCACACTGCAGACGGACCAGGACCTGAGACCCGCTTCCCTCACTCTCACGGCCTCTCTGGGGTAAGTGCCCTTGTCTCCTCTTTACCTCCCTCGGCCAGAAATCCTGCGCAAGTCCGAGGTCCATTTTGAGCCACCAAGTGGCTCGGGAGACCTGTTCAGGATGGAGACGTCCGCCTGAAGGTAATCTCCACTTTGGCTCCATGAGCCTCCAGTCTGTCTCTGCTGGTTCCAAAGGACGCTTTGAAGCCAGGCAGAGATCCACTTCCATTTCCATTGTGTCCATTGTGTAAGTAAAGAGGAGACAAACGGGAAACCCCCCAGTCCAAATTTCCAAAGAGCACCCCCTTAGGGTGCCTCCTAGCCAATTTAAAAACCTTACAGCTCGAACAAGACCTTAGGAGGAAGCGGTTAATTTTCCTTTCCACTGTGGTGTGATCGACCTCAGCAACTTCTGCAACTTCTGCCAGTGGCTAGGCAAGTGGTCCGAAATTTACATACAAGGCTTTTGGGCCTTGAGCTCTCTTCCCTATACTCCTCCTTCTCTCCACCCCCTCCCTTCCTGCCCAGACTCCTTCTCCTCCCCCCATCCAGACTCCTTCTTCCTCCTCCTTATCTACTAGTAATCCACTCGGTCCGTGCCTCCTTCGGGGCCCCCATCTGGCTGTCTTGAGTCCCCTATCTCTGCCCACACCCTCCTACAGTGTTAGCACCTTTGCGAGAGGTGGCTGGGGCGGAGGGGGTAGTCAGAGTACATGTCCCTTTTTCATTGGTCGATCTTTCCAAAATTGAGAAGCATTTAGGTGATTTCTCAGCTAATCCTACCATATACATAAAGGAATTTAGACACCTTTGTCAGGCCTATGACTTAACTTGGCATGACCTCCAGGTTATCCTAGCCTCTACCCTAAACTGACTGAGGTTCTAACCCAATATACCCGGTTAGATCCGGCCTCCCCCACAGGGGCCACCATTTTGACGTCTTATTTCATTTCTCAATCAGCTCCTGACATTCGTAAAAAAACTTCAAAAGGTAGAGGATGGTCCTCAGACACCAATACAAGACCTAGTTAAATTAGCCTTTAAGGTCTATAACTCCAGAGAGGAGACGGCAGGCTCGCCTTGAACGGAAGTTACAGCTCCTAGCAGCGACTTTATAGCCCAGTTGTAACCCCAGACCAGAGAGCACACACCCCACAGACTCCAAGGCTACAAAAGAAGCCTGCCTGCTATAAGTGCGGCAAGGCAGGACACTATGCCAACAGATGTCCGCAAGGTCCCCGAGCCCCAACGCAGCCTTGCTATAAGTGCAAGGCATTAGGCCAGTGAATGTCCTAACCCTCGTCCACCAGCAACCCCGTGCCCTGCTTGCCAGCAGGGAGGACACTGGAAGTCTGATTGCCCCACCCTGAGAACAGGTGCCGTGCCGCCATGTGACCCCCTTTCCCAGGATCCTGGGAGCTCCTTCCAGCTCCTACATCTGGATGACAATGACAACTGAAGTTGCCGAGACTCGGGGACCCCCATCACCCTCGCCGAGCCGCGGGTAACTCTCCTGGTAGCGGGTAAGACAATTAATTTTTTTAATCGACAGCGAGCCTACCTATTCTGTTTTGCCGTCCTTCTCTGGACCTAGCCTTCCATCCAATATCTCTGTAGTAGGAGTAGGTGGAAAGCCATCCACTCCACGAAAAACTCCACTTCTTAATTGCTGCCTGGCCAACAAGTACTTTGCACACTCGTTCCTCATTCCCAGCTAAAAAGGGCCCCTACCGAAAGCAATCAGTGGAAATCAGTTTGGCTTTCCCCCACTCATCTCAAACTTAATAAATTTTTCTTAACTATCTCATACTCCCCAACCTTGCCGGGACCTTCCTTCTGGGTTTTGCCCATATTCCAACAAATGCTTCCATTCCTCATTCCTATACTAATACTGTGCCTTATTTTATTTTTCATCCGTGCGTCCAAATACCAACCATGGGCCCCAACCTTAACGACGCCCCTTAACAGCAGGAAGTAGCCAGACAGACCACGGCGCCCCTTTATCACTATTATCAATAAAAGGTTGGACTGTTTGGACGAACGGAGGCAAGATGGTGCACTTCCGGGTTCTTCTTCACCACCAACTCTTCCCCTGGTGGGAAAATGCAGCCGGCGCCCAGGAAGGTGCAGATCAACTGGGCATGCGCCATGTGACGTCAATCCAAAGAGACCAAGATTTACCTGGTCGCACCGGCGGACCGCCCCCTGACATGCCCGTGCCCCGCCTATTGCCCTCCCACTCCTAGAAAAGCCACTCTTGGCCAGGGTCCCACGCGGCCTTCTCACAGCCCCACTCCTGTCGGGATGTCCAGACTGTGGGAAGTCCGACCGAGAGCCCCACCAGGGGACTCTGCCGGCCTCCTTTGCCGGAGGCCGACAGACTTCTCCCTCACACCTTAGGTGACCAAAAATAAACTTGCAGTTTTGCTCCTACACTTGCCTACTCGCTGGTTCTTTTGTGCCCGCTGGGCTGGTCTTAGAAAAAACAAATCAGTAACTGTGGGAAACATACTTACCCCTCCAAATCCGAAGAATGGACTTAGAGGCATGAAGAACAGCGAAAGTGAGATTTTTTAGTAACAGTCTTGCAAGATCAGGTGTCTGGTGAACAGGCACACCCGGGACAGTCACAACAGGTAATTTATCTCCTAGCAGGCAAGTCCATTCCCCGGGTTCCTCATTGGTCAAGTACTACGGGGTTACGATCTTCCCGTACATCGCCTAAGTTTCATTATACCTCTTATAAGGTTATATACACCCCGTCCCCTTCCCCGCTTAAGGTTTGATGTTCCAATAACGAAACTTTCTTCCCTTTTATGGGTTGACCCCTCCTCTACATTCTGTTTGCTTATTATGACCTTTGAGATGCATGAGCTGTGTGGTTTGTTACTTTTGCAGGCTGACAGCCAGTACTTAGATTTATCATGCCTTGAAAATGAACCCTTAATAATGTTTTCTCACAGTAACTAAAACATTTATTTTTCATCAGATAATATATTCTTTCAAATGCTTGCTTAGGCATTCTTTTTGTTTCAGCCATTAAAAAGAAAATTAAACTTTCTTAATTGAATCCTGCCCAGCATAATGAAGGAATCAGCTAACTCATCCATCTCTGGTGGGGACCATATTATGTAATGAAGGTGAAAATGTAAATGTATGAGTTCATCGAGGGTACCATGTGATGGAAAATTCATAAAAAGGCTATAAGAAAACACAACTTTCTCACAAAGGTATGTCACACAGTGCGAAGAAGAGAGCATTGAACTGGGAACTGGAAGAACAAACATTAAGGATGCATGGCCTTGACAGTTGATTGAATCCCTCTGGGGTTAAATCCTCTCATCTGTTAAATAAAATGATGGCTGTATTTGAGGGTCTGTGATGTTCTTTGTCGAGTTCTAATCATTAAACATGGAGGGAGACTTTCGAAGAATTTTTGTTTTCCTTTTTCCTTGAAATTCTGATACAGTGAATTAAGTTACAAAATTCTGTAGCCCTCTATCAGCACTCATTTACAGAAGTTTATTTAATTAGTATATTATTGTTTATTAAATTATTTTCCTGTCATCCCTGATCCTTATACCCATACCTATTGTTTGCGCCATAGGTAACTGCTTAATATGTATACTTGGATTAATTTGTTTAGGATACTTTTTTCCTTATTTCATGAACAGCTTTTTGCTATACATCTCATTCTTTTTTCTCATGTTCATCTTAATACAATGTTACTATCTGTGTCTCCAGTTTTTTTTGTTTTGTTTTGTTTTCTCACTGCCATACAGTACAGTAAACTTCTTCCTCCCCTTCATCTTTTTCAAATTGTTTAAATCTGGTGAGGAGAAAAGCATTGATTTTTGGTTATTCCGTATTTGAACATCTTGCTTAATCCTGTTATTCATTTTAATGGTTTGATTGTGTTGATTTTTTAATAAATGAAATATTATCTGCAATAGAGTTTGAACATCTTTATTTCTTATTCTTATCCCTTCATACCTTTTATCTTTTCTTATTACAGTAGCAAGAACTTCCGCTAGCAGTGAGAGCAGTCTTCTCTCCTTCATAACCTTAAGCTAACAAAAGTTGTCAACTGAATTGAATTTGAAATTTAGTGTAGGTTTTTGGTATAATACCTTGATCAAGTTAAGGAAGTTATATTCTTTTTTTTTTTTTTTTTTTTTTTGAGACAGTGTCTCTCTGTCACCCAGGCAAGAGTGCAGTGGCACAATCTTGGCTCACTTCAACCTCCACCTCTGTTTCAAGGGATTCTCATGCCTCAACCTCCTGAGTAGCTAAGACTACAGGCATGTACCACCACATCTGGCTAATTTGTGTATTTTTAATAGAGATGGGGTTTTGCCATTTGCACCAGTCGGTTCTGGTACTCCTGGGCTCAAGTGATCCACCTGCCTCGGCCTCCCAAAGTGCTGGGATTATAGGCATGTGCCACTGCGCCCAACCTACATCCTATTCTTAAGAGTAAAAGCACTTTTAATATAAATAATAAATTTCATCAAATATTATTGCTACATATATCATATATTCATGTAATTTTTTTCATTTTAGCTAAATAGTTAATCATGTTGATAGATTATGTGATATTAAAAATAACATTTGCATTTCTGAAGAAAAACTTATTTTTATATACAGATTTAGTCATATACGATTTAAACAAAATTAGACTATATTTTTCTCATACTGTCTTTTTTCTCTAACAGAACAAAGGTTCCATGCTGACTTCAAGAAATAAATTAATGAGCTTTCCTTAATATTTATACATGGAAACATATTGTATAAAATTATCTCTCTAAAAATTCTTATCTGATGTTACTGAAACTAAAATAAGAATAGGATTCTTATCTGATGTTACTGAAACTAAAGCTTTTTTTTCTTTTGGGTGAGAGTAGTTAACATGTTTGATGAAATTTTCAGAGTCTTTAATGTTCATTGGTCTATTCAGGTTTCACATTTACAATTGTGCCAGTTCTAATATTTTACATATTTGGGGGAAATTTATTCATTTTTTGTAGGCTTTCAAATTTACTGATACATATTGGATCCTATAACTGTATTAAATTAATTTAAATTTCTATTTTGTCTATGAGTAATTTCTGATTTTAATTCTATATTTTACTTATTTGGACATTCTTTTCTCTTGATCTCACTTCCATTTCCAAAGAACAGTTTTCAGGTCTCTGAACCTACATCTGTGTAAACTACACGCTCGTCACAATGTCATGTTTATGATAGACCATAAATCCTTGCTGCAAGAATGGATAACAGACTTATTTCTTCCACCTTAATAAGATCTTAGAAGTGACAAATAATTTGTTAGAAGCAGCCTTCTATTTAGAGTTAAGAGATCCAGATCCAAGGAGAGATTACAATTTTTCTCAGTCACGTTTTAGGTAACTTTCTGATTAAGTTTCTTAAAATCACAAAGACTGTCATTTCATCATAGCATATCCTCCCATGGGGTCATCATGGAGATTAGATGAAATAAATCATATCACTTTGTGAACTATGATGAATTATAAACATATTTAGAAAAACGAAGAAAAGGGAAATAGAAGGGAAGAATAGATTTACCTGAAAATGGCACAAAGAGAGAATTCTGAGGATAATAGCAAGCATGGTGAGTAGAAGGAAACCTGGATTTGATACAAGAATATGGACATTTGTGCCCCTCTCTGATTCTTACTATTTGTTTGATTTTATAAATATCTCTTAACATCCCATGTATAAAATAGGAAATTACATTTTGCACATAGGCTTCTTGAAGATTCAAATGAGATACGACATTTAAAAGTTTTATGTAAGCTGAATCATTTTATACAGTAATTTAAATAGAAACACACTGGATATATGTCCAAATATTGGACATATTTTCTCATATTTTCATTAAAAAGCCTCTTCCTATGGCATCCAAGGAAGACAGTATTATTTGCTGATTTCCACACTAAGCTGTAATAGAGAATATAGCCAATTAATTAAGAAGTAGTATGCATTCCCTCTGAAAATAATTGCTGGGCATCTACAGTTAACACAAAAATAGGCAATGTGATGATTACCAGCTCTACCATATAGAAATTCAAAATCCCAAAAGAGAAACCAATTGTGAATGCAAATAAGAATAATAAACAGCAAAACATGCTAAGCTTTATAAGCAAAGTACAGGAAAAAGGGCTATGGGGTTTGATAAGAGAATAAATCACTTCCTAACACAAAAGTCTGAAAAGTCAAGGGGGTGGGTTGTGTAGGAGTTGTGAAAGAAGGGTCATTTTAATTTGGATTTGGATATATCGGAGAGGAAGGACATGTGCAGAGGGAAAAATAAAACATAGGACCTGGGGAGGGCTCAGGCTACAGTGAGAATGGGTGAGTCCCCAAGAGGGAAATGAGAGGGTTTCTGGTTGGGGTCTTGGGGATCACAGGCAAATATAAGTTTGATTAAAGTCTCACATGCCATGCTACAGAACGTTGACTGCAAGCAGTAGGCAATTTGAAAACAAAGAAGGATTTTAACACAAAAATGATGTGAATCAAATTTAAAGGAAAAATGAATGACAGAGAATTCCATTAGTAGGTCTTCAAAACAATCCAGATGTGATTAAATGAGCAATGGATATGAGATAGTGGCAGTGAGAAAGGGTGTTTATAGATATTTATAAATATATACACATTTATACGTTTATAGATGTTTATAGTTTCCAAGCAACTGGAATTGTAATGGCATATGTTCCATAAATCCAAACGCAGACTAATAACAAAGTGACACAAATATGAGTTATTATCATTTTAGAAGTATTGTGTGCAGAAGCAAGGGGAGAAACAGAAGATGACTCGTTAACTTGTACACAAATAAAAACATCTGCCTTGCAGATATCTAGCCATTACCAGTACTGAAGATTAAAAAGACTCATAGAACAACCCTGAAACATTTTAAAGACTATGATAACAAAAACAACTTAGGTACTGAGAACCATAATTCTACAAAATGGGTAGATGCAAGTTTGTAGGTATTAAAAAACAGTTTTTAGACATCTGGCCCTCTTTAAGGAAAAGAATAAAAATGATGTACATAAAATTGTCTTGAAAATAAATGTTAATTTAGATTTTAAAAATAAATCAGTTTTATAACAACAAATTAAGTTTGGTGTTGAATAATACCGGAAGTATCACAGAATCCATAAATACTATATATAATACTGTTTCCTTATTGTTTTTAGTTTATTTTTATCAACTATAATAATTTTATTAATTTATATAGAAAATATTTCATTGAGTAATCTCTCAATTTATATTTTTATTACTCATATAGTTTAATTTAAATTTTTGTTGTATATCTCACCATTGGAATTGCCATATAAATATCAAGACTTTTTTCCAATTTTGGAAAATACCAACTTTCTTTTCATGCATGATTTGTAAGGCCTCAAAGACATTTTCAAAACTTAGCTGCTAATTTTGAATCTTCTGTCTCTTCTATTTCCTATATATTTCTGCTTTTGGGTTGCATAATGTTCTTTGAGCATTATGACTTTCATTTATTTGCCTTCGAGTCAGCTCAGGAGACAGTAGCAGCATTCCTGGTATTGTGGGGGAGCTTTGCTGACACTGGGATAGATATCAGTAATTTTACCTCTGCATCGATATGACTGCACTACATAAATACATTTCACTATACACAAACTAAATGGAGCCTAACTATTCTCAGCCAGATCCCCAAATTGCCCTTGGCAATTCCAACACCCTCTGCCAATAGAGAAAGTAAGACAGAAAGAATCTTGGAGGGGAAAGAGAAAGCTGACCCAAGAGACAGCAGTTAAACTATCCTGTTTTTGTGAACTTAAAAAAAAACAAAAAACAAAAAAACAAACAAAAAAAGCCATGCAAACATCAGCGCCTTGAAACAGACTCCTGAAAGTGAGGGGTCTAGAAATACACACTTCATTAGCTTCATTGTGAAGTTATCTCTGAAAATATAGTAAAAACACATTTTGTGATATGTTTCTATGAAGTAGGAGTTCTGCATTAGATTGACTGAGGAGGAGAGGCCAGCAGCACATCTAGGGAGGAATATCCAGTCTATGATGATTGTAAATTGGAGGTGCTGGAGGAGAAGTAAACAAGAGGGCAATCATCCTTGGAAAGGTAGTCGCTGGGGGATGCTAAATAATTGACTATTAAGATAACAGACCACACAACCTCTTTAAGGGAGATAGATTTGAAGGAAAGGCGCACTAATGAACTGTGTCCAGAAGTATACAAACAGCAATGAAAATGTGGCATGGGGCTAATTTCCTCTCCACTGTGACCATATGCTTGCTGAAGGCGTTAATGGCACTAATTGTTGAGGGAGGACTCTGTGAAGTGCATTTTACCCACTTTGCTGGAAAATATCACAGAAAACATAAAATCTCAAATCTGCTGTTTCCAATCCTTCACAAATCAGACACAATTTATCTGAGGTGGATTTGATATTAAGGGAAAAACCTAATCTCCCATCTGCATGGACCAAATAAATCTCCATTCAATCAAGGAGCAAAGGTTCTCCAAATGAACTCTTCATGGATGGGTAGCTTGTCACCATTTCTGAGCCAAGTTCTGCCTCTGAGTATGACACTCTTGATTACTGCAAAATAGCAAACAGTGGAAGTATAATGACAGGCAGAAAATGAAAGACTTTTGATGCCTAGGGAGTCCCTGAATCACAGAAAATCAGTGTTATTTCATTTCTAAGTAATTGGCTATTTAGAAACTTGGGTTCCACACAATTAGATTATCCAACTAAACTAGAAATTGTGTTTAGATACAAAATACATGTGGCATCATGATAATTAGGTGTGACCTACAGAGTGGACAGCTAAGCAGAGGACCAGATATGACCCTGAAATAGCATGAAAAGAAGGTATAAGGATTTATGGGAAAGAAAGTTCCTCTCTGCAACCCCAGAAGCCAGAATTAGATGTGAGTATTGGAAAAGAGGGAAGCCACTGACAATTTCAGAAAAAATGTAGAGGCAAAAAAAAAAATAAATTGAGGATTTTTTTTTTCTCTTTTTAAACTGATCAATGGACTTCCCTTATATTCTGCAAGACCCTAGGTAGGTAACTGTGGCTATACTAAAACTGTAGCATTTTGAACATTTTATTGCATTCTATTGCAGGAGTGGGAAGAAGAACACATTGCAGAGGCTGAGTGGTCCAAAAAAAAAAAAGCTTCTCCTCTCCACACCATCAAACACTGTGATCACAATGGAGGACTTTACAATCACCATCTTTATAGCTGGTTTACGATGCAGTGACTCTATGTATCAATATAATTCTTTGCCAAGAGAATTTGTACAGTTCAATCCTTGGGTAAATAAAAACACTCTCTGGTTTAAAAATACATATATTTCTACAGTATGTTATTTGCTGATCAAAGGTGGATATTCTTCTATGAGAAGCCATCATTTGAAACTTCCATGACTGGTAGCCAGATTGGAGGTTACATAATGTTTAGCATGCCTGTCAACAGTTGGTGGTAAAATCCGCTTGACTATAAACTACGGAGAGCAGATGGAAAATTGATATTTCTAACAAAAAGTCTCTCCAAGGGCTGCCACTTGTGGGTATTCAGACAGTGCTCTGCCCAAAGGTGCACCAGCCAGCAGAGCAGGGAGAAATAGGGATGGAAATCTTGCCAAGTAGTACTCAGTTGGATCAACCCACAAAGGAGCATTTCTGTTAATCTACTAAAAGATGTTATGCATTTCTGAGACTGTAATCTTACAGACCATATACAAGCAGATCTTTTCATCTCAAACCACCTAGAGCAGTGATTCTTTATAATGGGACAAGCCCAAAAGGATGCTGTGATATTTGTCATACTTTCCTCTACTGGCAGCCCCTCCTCTTCTCGAACTGTGGGAAAGAGTACAGACTTTTAAGTGAATAAGTAGATCTGATCTGAATCACAACCACTTCTGCCACTCAGGGGATGTGTCACCTGGGCCAAAGCATTTAACTTCTCTTGGCCACCTCAAGTTTGGAATCTGAACTCTTCTGCAAAAAGGTAAACGATGGGACCTACATAGCAGTGAATTTTTGGAGTCATAATAGTTTAACTTGGTGATGTTAGCTGTCTCCACTATCCTTCCTCATTCTGAAGTAATTTTGGTTTTGGCACAGCAAATATTCTTATGCTTTTTAATTGAGCAGCAGTTTTGTTTGACATACTTTGGTCAGAACCTTCTATATATAACTTAGCTATTGAAAACACAATCCTGCCATTATCCCTTCTTTTCACTAAGTGAGCAGTTGAGGGTAAAGGCAGTTCTACAAGTTGGCAGCTTCCCAAGAGAAAAGCAAAGAACTTAAGTAATTAAGAGTACTTCATTTTTTTTTTAATGTAGGATTTGTTGTCCCAATTCTTTGAAAAATCCATGTGTATGCTAATATAATTTACTTAAAAATTGTGTAAGCAATGCCAGAATTATTTCTCCTCACAAGACGTCTTCAGTCCAGTGAGGGAAAGAGCTATTTAAGCAATGGCCTATGAACCACGTCCATTATTTATTGATAAATTGATTCTTTCAGTCAATGATATTTATTGAGCATTCGACACAGCTTAAAAACTGAATGAGATGCTAGCGGCAGTGAGAAGTGGCAGAGCTCCTGCATTACAGGAACTTACGACCTGAGAAAAACATATAGGCATATCCATCACTATATTCCTGTGTGATAAATGGTAAATCCTGTGGAGATCTGTGAAATGGGAGTAAGTTATTTACATGTAAAAATACGAACTTTGTTTCCACCAATATTTTAGTATAAAACTCCTTCAAAATATTTGTCCAATATTAATGCTACTCTCACTTCCTTGTCTTTTTTGTTTTACCTGGCCAGAAAAACCATCTCAGCTCTCTTTTGGCAAGGTTCTATACAAGGTTCTACACCTCCAAGGCCTAGTTATATCACTCTTTCTGCTGTGAAACTTTCTCTTAAGCTTTCAGGCAGAATTTTCTGTTCTGCCTAACGTAAGTTCATGTGTGTTTACAAAGGACAGCATTTAGTCTATTTTATTATGGTCTTCAGTGAAGTATTATTTGTTCACTATTTCCCCCATTAATCTGGGGGCCTCTCAAGGGCTGGCTCCTTCACTTCTGAGGACTATAAATATCTGTGCATTTTACCTAATGCATACCTGCAGAGAAAACCCACATAATAAACGGAGGAATATATGAGTTTTACCAAGACTTTTGTGGAAATATAAGGAGGCCAAGTGTAGACACTACTTTTAAACACTTTGAAAATAATTTCAGTTGCTCACATTTATGCATAAATTATTAGAAATAGATAGGCTATTTTACCCAAACGTAAATGCACTTTTGAGAAAGTTAGCCTGGTGAAAATAGAATTCAAACTTCAGTTTTTCATTTGCCATTCTTATGAAGTTATAGATAAGTTATGAAGTTATAATCTTCTACTTTATCCAACTAAAAAGATTGGCCTTCCTGATGCATTTATATGTAAGGATGTTAAGAAACCCTTGTAGTACATTATTATAATACTGTAAAACAATACTCATTTGCTTGGGATTGTCCATAGCCTAGCATTCAGCAAACCTTGTACATTTTTGATGCAAGTACATTTCCTAAGTAATGACTTTCAGATCCACAGATGAGCTGATGCTCCACATGGTACCAGTGTTAAAGGAGATGTCACCTTGATAGCAGGGTGATCTGGAGGTAATGGCATGATGGAACTCATTATCAAGAGGCCTATGCAAAATGACTATTTCTAAATTTTCTTCCAGCATTTTAAAATCTGGGTTAATGAAATGTGACTTTGCAAAATGACTGCAGACGATATCAAATGGATTGTTCAGTGAGCAGTGTTCTGGAGACCAGAAAACATGTCGGGGCACTGACCTGATGGGCTTAGGATAGTCTGCAGAGACCCTTTCATATATGGCTTCTTCTTGTTAGACAGAGAATACATTATTCTACATTAATTTTTCTCCTAAATTTATCATTCTGTGTCAGTTGCATCCCATTATAACACCATATTCCCTTTCCCACATACACACAGTACTCACATCTCACTGCTTGCCATTTTTCTTGTGCATTTATTCTTTAATGCTGAAGCATTATCTCCTTGGCCTCCAGAATGAGTGAGGTATCCTCTGTATGTCTCTTTTATCTCACTTAGCATTTTATTTGTTGAGTTATAGGTCAGCATTACCCTCATTAAGAATGATGTCTTTGCTTCACTTAACTCTGAATTGTTTGAATCTAGCAAAATGGCTGGCAAATAATAAATACTTATTAATATCTTATCTAAGAACCCACAAAGGAAGGAATGAGGTTGTAATTGACCAGGCTTGGGTTAATTTGTGAGACCATATTCATGTGCTAAATTACTCCTCATCACCTGGGATATGTTCCCTTCCCTTACATTTTACAGTTCAGCAGATGGTTTAAAATTCCCATTACAGTTATCTTTCCTAAAATAAGAAAAGAAAGAAAAGACTAAAGATAGTCTTCTGCATTGCTAGAATAGAGTCTGTTTTTGGTCACTGATTTTTTTCTGCAGTCATGCTGAGGTCTTACTTAAGTGTGTCCATGTAATTGGCTGAATTGAAATTGACCACGGTTTTTGTTTGTTTCCCAAAGTCAGTTTTTAAATTTTCGATAGAGCCATCTCAATCCACAAAGCATTTATTGAGCAAGTAATATACCCTAGGCAAGGTGAGAACACAAATTTGAATATGCCATCATCTCTGTACTCAAAGGGAAGGTCAAGTACTGAGTGAACAGACATGAACCTGCTTGTGTGCCATGCAGACTTTCGGTGTGAATGTGCATGGGGAGATGTGCTTCCATGTACTTAGTATTTTTTTTCTTTGAGATAGAGTCTCTGTGCAGTGGCGTGATCATGGCTCACTGCAGCCTTGACCTCCTGTGCTCAAGCTATTCTCCCACCTCAGCATCCCAAGTAGCTGGGACTGCAGGCACATACCATCATAACTGGCTAGCTTATTTTTTAGTTTTATTTTTAGAGATGAAGGTCTTGGATTGTTGCCCAGGCTGATCTCGAACACCTGGTCTTAAGGGATTCTCCCACCTCAGCCTCCCAAAGTGCTGAGATTACAGGCATGAGTCACTCTACCAGGCACCCCTCATATTTAACTTTTTAATTTAATATTTAATTTTTATTTAATTTGAATTTATTAATTAAATTTTTAGTCTGTGTTCACTCCCAGCCTCACACAGGCTTCCTGGGATAGGGGTGTTCACTGGAAAAGGACACTATATGGGTGGGCGTCAATTTCTCAGTCTATGTTGAACACTAGACAGGTCACCTTCAAGGATGAATCTTCCTTTGCTATTGACTTTGCAATGTATTCAGGAAGATAAGACAGGTTTATTTTAAAATGCAATGGATTGGCTTTTTCTTTTTCTTTTTTTTTTTTTTTTTAGGATGAAGAAGAAGATGTGTGTGTGTGTGTGTGTGCGCGCGCGCGCGCGTGTGTGCGTGCGTGCGTGTGTGTGTGTGATATTTTACATAGAAGGCAATTCTGTGAAAAGAGAAAAAACTAACAATGTACTTCTGAGATTAGGCAGGTAATTGCGAACACTGAGTCATTTCACCCTCCTGGGGTGGACAGAGGCACATAAGCCTGCTCTTAGAATCAATAATCAAAACAAATCCCACCCCAGCAGGACACATGGTATCTGTCCAGTTAATAAAAACTAGAGCTCCTATTTTTAGATTCATTCTCACACTAGGGAGAAAGCAGTGACACAAAGGAGTTTTGTACAAAAGCCAGTAACCCTTTTCAGAAGCAAGTTTTATTTTAAGTAGCTTTCTGTCCTTTTCTTTCTTTCTTTCCTCTCTTGTTCTAATTAAAGCAGGTTTTAGGAAGGAACTCACATTTTCAAAGCCAAATTTTCTTTTTGCAGGGTTGGCTCTGTGTTTTCCATTTGATGAATAAAACAGACATTTTCTGTGCTTGCTAAATGAAATTTTTTTTTTGTCTGTTTGTTTTCCAGAAACCTTGGAGAACTTAGGGATTTTAGAATCATCCCCTATAGATTACTTGTAAAATCACCCCAAAATTCTACTGTTGTTTTAAGGAGGAAAAGTATGTTACATGGGCTGAAAATCTTGTAGGCTTCCAAAGTTTGGGTAAAATAACTCTCAGAAAATTGAGATCAGATGACAGAGGGTTAAAGGTCTGTATAATTGGGCAAGAGAATGAGACTTAGTCAGGACTGAAGCAGCACAGGGAAAGCTGCAGGATCACTGAATTTCCAGTATGGTTCTGTCATCAGCCCAGAACTCTGCTGGTGCATTTGTAGCTTCTGGGACTGGAGAGGAATCTGGATAGACCTCTCTTTAGTTCATGACCAAGCTCCTACTGTGAGACAGAAAAAAAATCATCAACAAAATCACATTTTTAGTTTAATTCATTTAGGGAAAGAGCAAAGCATAAGACTGGATAGACTCTAGCAAGAGCAGGTTAATAGTCTTGGAACTGAACCTACAAGGGAGTCAGAGGGGAGAGAACATGCTTTTGCATCAGACAGAATGGACTTCTCATCACAAGTTTGTCTTTACCCAAGCCCTGTCTTTACCCAAGACCATCTTCTCTGATAGTGTCCTGAATAGATAAGTCAGCCATGAGGCATGTGCTCCATCAAAATGCCTATATCTGGCTTCCAAACTTTTAATGGCCCACACATTATCCTGACAATGTCAGTGAATGCATATTTGCTGCATTCTTCATCTATGCAAGGCATTGGACTAAGTTTGAAAAAGCTCCAAAGTCTCCCACCTCCAGGTCCCTTATATGTCAGCTATCAGAGAAGATGAGCACAAGGCTTGGGTAAAGACAAACCTGTGATGAGGGCTTATGGAACTCCAGGGAAGGTTCTGTGTGGGTAGCATACTAACACTTTCCAAAATGTGTTCAGTGCTTATCTAAAATTTTTCCTTAAGCATCTGGGCTGTTTCAAACTCAGGTTTCAATAAAACTCAAACCATCTGGACCTTTTCAAACTCAGGTTTCAATATTGCTCAAACTACCTATAAAAATGCAAGTAGAGTTTTAATATTATATTTTTACACTTGTGAGAAATAAATAATTTAATATGAACACTTGGCAAATGTACTTAGACTGAATACAAGCTCATTTAATTAAAAAACATAGGCCCTTAAATGACAATCACTATAAAAATGAAGTTGCATGCGTTTTAAAAGTTCCTTAAGGAAAAGAATTTAAGGAGGTGTTTGATATTGGGACTAGGTAGATAGCTGGGGAAAAGGAGGCAGGGACTATCTTCCTAAGATAGTTTGTTTTTTCTTTTGCCAATTAGCTATCAATGATGATAACAAAATATGAATTATTGAATATCTATTATGCCCTTTACTAGTCCAACCAAGTTTAACCTCACAAAAACTCTACAAGCAAATACTATAACTTCCCTTTCAAAATGATGAATTTGGGGAACACAGAGGTGAAGCCATTGAGAGGCTCTGCAACTCAGTAGAAGAAATGGGATTGAAATATGTAGGTTTAACTACAAAATCTGTGTTCTCATTTATAGCAAACAAACCACAACACATCCTGAAGCCTGACTGCCTTGAGGTGTAGGGTGTCTTATCCAACCTTTGCTCTTGCCTTGCATCTGGAATGGCATCTAGAGAAAGCTGACACCCCTCTTCAAGGCTGTTTTAGAAACTGCTGTTCCTGTATGGGAAAATGCCAGTGAGCACTTTCCTATCTAAAATACGGGGATTCCTAGAAGGGATATCGAACTGGAAAAGGGAAAGGAGACCCGATCCCACCCCTTAGGGCATTCATGTTCACTGAGAGAAACAGGTAACAAACTGATAATTGTTGAGCAGTGCAGGAAATGAACAAGGGAGTGCTTTAGGAAGAAAGAGAAGAAGCACTAAATCCAATCTAGCGCTAGACTACAGAGAAGATTCCTGGAAAGGGTTTGTTTGAAGGGGGTCTTGAAAATGAGTGTGAGCGAGACAGGAGCTGTAGTGAGTAGCAGGCTAGAGGGGAGGTGGTGGTGTGGGGTACAGAGTGAACAGTAATTAAGGAGGCACACAGAAAAGGCAAACATCAAGTGTTTCTTAGTTGCTGGGGCATAAACTGTGATGGAGACAGTGATGGGACATCTGTCTGAAAAGCTAAGGGATGACCTGGTGGTGGAGGACCTTATGTCTTGTTAAACCTTGGACTTCCACCTCTGGGAGACAGGAACCTGTTGAAAGGCCCAGCAGGAAAGTTTCTTCTTAGACCTGCATTTTAGATTAAATACTAATAGAACAGTAATACTACTACTACTAATTCTGTTTGTATGACAGTGTTCTTTTCAGAGTTTAGATCTCTAGCTAGCTGTCTCTGAAGATAAATTAATTCCTTTAGTTGTCTTCTTATTTAGCTAGGACCTTACTGCACATTCTAGTCTAACCTAAGCTACCTTAAACTCAAACATACTTTGCTTCCTGAATGTAAGCTACCACGACCTCCTTCGAACACACATCATTGCAGTCCCCAAATGCACTTTTTACTTATGTCTGAGAGCTAGAGGGGAAAAAGCAGTCATCCAAGTTCGTTTTCATAGATTATCTCACTAAAAAGCACAAAACATAAACTGTCCATTAGCTATTAATATTATTATTATTGTTTTACAGATGAGGAAAAGAAACACAAATACCAACGGGGCAGAGCTGAGATTTAAACCCAGGGCTGGCCGGGTGTGATGGCTCAAGCCTGTAATCCCAGCACTTTGGGAGGCCGAGAGGGGCGGATCACGAGGTCAGGAGATCGAGACCATCCTGGCTAACCCGGTGAAACCCCGTCTCTACTAAAAAATACAAAAAACTAGCCAGGCGAGGTGGCGGGCGCCTGTAGTCCCAGCCACTCGGGAGGCTGAGGCAGGAGAATGGCCTGAACCCAGGAGGCGGAGCTTGCAGTGAGCTGAGATCCGGCCACTGCACTCCAGCCTGGGCGACAGAGCGAGACTCCAACTTAAAAAAAAATAAAAAATAAAAAATAAAAATAAATAAATAAACAAACAAACAAACCCAGGGCTGCCTGTCTTACAGACTGAGCTCCCACACACGCAGCGACACAGATGGTTACTATTGGGTCATTGTCAGCTCTACCTTTAAACAGTAATACTGAAATTGACAGAACCAAGATGGTGGATTTGGCTGCCAATCCTATGACAGATTTTTATCATTTTAATCATTAATAAAACAACTTTAGATTGTTGTCTTGCTATATAGCTTGGGAAGCACATGCATCTCTCTCTCCTCTCTCCCTGAATGAAGGCTTTTTGCCAGAGTCTAAGAATCATTATATTCTCTATAAAAGCTGAACAGCTAACCTTCACAAAAAGTTGCCATTTTAGAAATTCCTGTCATCAACCTGAGTGACAGCATTCACCAAGAAATCAGATGCAGCGCCTAGAAGGTAGAATGTGCATGAAAGATGTTTCTCATGCCATTTCCAAACTTTTCTCCTTATAGCTGAGACAGTAAGATAAACGCATATTTCCTCTCTTTAGCCAGTTAACTTTAATTGGGTATAGAATCTACTGCCAAGGAGAAGAGTTTTGTGCTGCCTAAAAGCCAAGGCCTACTATGCTGGAAAAGTACCTTCTGAATCTGAAATCACATAAAGGGATTTTCTAAAGCAGAAGAGCAAAGTGCGACAGGACTGGAGGGTTTGGTTACTCTGTATCTTTGTGATTCATAAAGACAGAGGCAGTAGCTGTGGAGATGGAATTATCTGGTCCTCAACTGCCCAGAGAGAGGCCACAGTGAAGAAAGACAAAATCTGTTTTCATAGCCAATCCCTCTGCTAGCACTGTGGGCTCATAGGAAACACAGACATGCATTCCTATGAAAAGACACAAATCCAGTGTCTTCTATCAGGTAGAAGAGGGAGAGAAAGCAACCAAAACCAAAAATAAAAATACATTCTATCTAAACAGACATGTTTAATTGCCCTCAGGACTACCAGATTTGCCCTAATCATGTTTTAGTCTGCGGAACTTCCCGTTGATATTGGAACAGTTTCTTTGATTTCTGTTTTAACCTTAGTTCTTCTTTTAATTACTCAATTCATTTACTTTTCTAATAAGAAATTAGTTTGAATTGGAGTCAGTTCTAGTTGTTATTGATTCTAACTCGGCATCATAAAAGCTAAATGGCCTTGAGGGTTTGCTTATGCTCGTAGTAAATTTTCTCTTTTCTCGACCTATACAGTGGAGATGATGCCATTCTCCTAAAACATGGGGATTGTGTGCAGGTGTGATAAGACTGAAAATGTACAATTTACTGCCTGACATAGATCACATTTAATCAGTCTAGGGAATGTTAAGAATTGCCAGTTGTACAGCCTGGGCAACATAGCAAGACTCTGTTTTACCAAAAAATAAAAATAAAAATAACTGAGGGTGGTGTGGTGGCCCAAGCCCTTGGCCCTAACTGCTGGAGAGGCTGAGGTGGGAGGATCACTTGAGCCCAGGGATTTGAGGCTGCAGTAAGCTATTATCCTGCCACTGCACTCCAGCCTGCATGATAAAAGGAGACTCTTTTGTTGTTGTTGTTGTTGTTAAAGAATTGCTAATTGTATATTTTAAATTATAACTACTTGGTGGTTACAGTGTATTTTTTCCAAAGGTTGTCAAACATTTCTCTATCAAGACTCCTTTACATCTATAGATTATTTAAGACAGCAGAAAGCTTTTTATTTTTAATTTGGGTAAGTTATATCTATCAATGTTTACCATGTCAGAAACTAAAACTGATTTTAAAGTAATTATTTCATTTAAAATTTGCAATATTATACCATTTAAAGACATTCTTTATTTTTATGAAAAATAATATTGTTTAAAGCAAAAAATATTTAGTGAGGAGAGTAGCACTGTGTATTTCTATAAATATTTTTAGTGACTTGTCTAATTGAAGGCAATTTGTTCTCATATCTTCTGCATTGTGAAGAATGGCTTTCATTGTTTTACTATATCTATTTTTTTAATAGGGGCAATTAAAGTATATGAAAAAAATCTGGCTGCATATAGATCTGTAGCTAGAAAAACATAGGATTTCCTTGACCCTATGAAGAGTCCCTGTGATCCTCGAGACTGTACTTGAACAATCTCCACTCTATTCAAGGCATGAATTTCCTCTACCTTCCTTCCCTCATTATCTTGTTGATAGACCCCAAAGGGCAGAATACTAATCCAAGGAGGAGATAGCAGGTAGCTGGTTATGCCTTTGCTATGGGTGAAAGGATCACACACCTGGGCATTTCTCTGTTTCCCACCCATAAGACAGAAGTGGTAGGCTGGCTCTCTGTCATCCAGTTTATCAATTTATATATGGCCAGGGCTGGTTCCATTTTCTCCCTTCGTTTGTATTTTGAACCTTTACAAATGCTGAAGACATCTCATTCTCAGCTTTGGAATAGAGATAAACCATACATACTCAATCAAGGCATAGTTTTAGAGAACTTAGAAATGTACTGTAATCCCAAGATAACTTACATATAGGGAATAGATTAGATTCTACGAAAACAAAAAAGTACTAGAATCTCATGCTTTTAGTTTTCTCTTAATCAACCATGTTAATTGGTGGACATAAAAGAGCAAAGACCTATTGAAAACACAGTTTGGGGATAGTGTTTTGAAAGAAAAAAAATTCTGCACCAACTTATTTATTAAAATTATCTTATAGAAAACATTACTCTCTCTATATAATATTTTTCCTGTGTAATAACCTTGATATTTATTTTTCATAAGTGTGGGAAAATAACAAATTAATTAATCAATGAAATAAAATGTTTTAAAAAATTCTAAATGTTAAAAAGAAGATGAAGTCAGATCTACGGGAGAGAGCAGAGGAGAACAGAGGATAAAAATTAGAGTAAAAGGCACCCTCCACGGTGCAACCTTGGGGAAACTCCAAGCTCAATTTCATCAAGCTTATTACCTAAAGAACTACACTTGTGACTTCGAGCTAGTCAAATCCCACCCTGTTCCCCATGAAGTCCAATAGAACTTTCTGTGGAAGATGGACTGCTTTATAAACTGTACTCCTAATATGGTAGCCACTATCCACATAGAGCTAATGGGACACTTAAAAATATAACTAGTATAATTGAGGAGCTGTATTTTCAATATAATTTCAATTAACTTAAATTTAAATTTAAAAAATTTCCATGGAGCTATAGACTACTGTACTATTATCCTGCCACTGCACAATTTTTTTTTTTGAGATGGAGTTTCACTCTTGTTGCCCAGGCTGGAGTGCAGTAGTGCGATCTCGGCTCACTGCAACTTCCGCCTCCTGGGTTCAAGCAATTCTCCTACCTCAGCCTCCCAAGTAGCTAGGATTACAGTCATGCACCACCACGCCCAGCTAATTTTTTGTATTTTTAGTAGAGACGAGGCTTCTCCATGTTGGTCAGGCTGGTCTCGAACCCCTGACCTCAGGTGATCCACCTGCTTCGGCCTCCCAAAGTAGTGGGATTACAGGCATGAGCCACTGCGCCCAGCCTACACTGCAGACTTGAAGGAAAAAAGTAAATACTTTTCACATAAAAAGCATTAAGTAAATTTTATTTTATTTAAGTATTTAAATGCAGTGCTCTTGCAGAAAAGAATGATGTAGGTGTATTAACTGACATAAAAATGTTTACAATTTGATAAGAGTTTTTGTTTGTTTGCTTATTTTAAAAAAGTTAGGTGCAGAATGTTATAAATAGTATAGTGTATATTCAGAGAAAAATTTTGAAAGCTTATATACCACACATTGGGGAGAGTTGGAATTTCATTTCTGTATTTTTTTTAGTGTTCTAATCTAAAGCAAAGAAATTGTAATATAAAGAAAAGTATAGACATAAAGGGAAAAATCAGTCACAACTGTCCTACATACAGATAACTTTCAAAGTTAACCATATAGTCTTCATTTATTAATTACGTTCAAATTATTTCTTAAGAAAATTAGGTATAAAAATGGAAAACTTTTGAAAATAGAATAAATTTAAATTACTCCATCTTGTAATGAGAGGGCTTCCTTTGTTTTTATTTATTTATTTATTCATTTATTTAATTGTGGTAAGAACACTTAACACGAAGTCTATCCTGTTAACAGATTTTTAAGTCTATGATGCATTATTGTTATCTATAGCACAATGTACTATATAGTACAGCAGAACTCTAGATCCTATTTATCTTTCATAACTGAAATTTTATACTCATTGATAGGAAACTCCCCATTTCTCTCTCTTTCTAACCCCTGGCAACCACCATCCTATTCTTTGCTTTTATAAGCTTGACTATTTTAGATTCCCCATGTCAGTGGAATCATGTAGTATTGTTCTTCTGTGACTAGTTTATTTCATTTAGCAAAATGTCCTCACCCATGTTGTCCCATATTTTAGGATTTAATTCTTGTTTAATGCTGAATTATATTCCAGTGTATGAAATACCACATTTTAAAATCCATTCTTCTGTTGATGGACGTTCATGTTGTCTTCACATCCACGCTATTGTGAATAGTGTTACAATGAACATGGCAGCACTAATATCTCTTTGAGATCCTAATTTCAATTATTTTGTATAAATACCCAGGAATGGGATTGCTGTATTCTATTGTAGTTCTGTTTTTAATTTTTAGAGAAATCTCCATATTGTATTTCATAGTGGCTTTACCATTTTGCATTTCCACCAACAATGTGAAATGATTCCAATTTCTCCACATCATCACTAATACTTGTCTTTTGCTTTTTAATAATAGCAGCCTCAACAGGTGAAAGGTGATATTATTTCATTGTACTTTTGATCTGCATTTCCCTGATGATGTTGAGGATCTTCTCATGTACCTGTTGGCCATTCCTATGTCTTCTTTAGAGAAATGTTTATTCAAGTTTTTAGCTCATATTCTAATTGGGTTAATAGTTTTTTGCTACTGAATTGAATTGTAGGAGTTCCTTATATATTTTGGATATTAACCCTTCATATGATATATGTCTTGCAAATATTGTCTTTCATTTCATAGGCTGACTTTCACTCTACTGATGGTGTTTTATTCTATTCTATTCTATTCTATTCTATTCTATTCTATTCTATTCTATTTTATATTATTTTATTTTATTTTATTTTTTTGAGACAGAGTCTCATTCTGTCGCCCAGGCCGGAGTGCAGTGGCATGATCTTGGCTCACTGCAACCACTGCCTCCCGGGTTCAAGTGATTCTCCTGCTTCAGCCTCCTCAGTAGCTGGAAATACAGGCATATGCCACCACACCTGGCTAATTTTTGTACTTTTAGTAGAGATGGAGTTTTGCCATGTTAGCCAGACTGGTCTTGATCTCCTGACCTCAGGTGATCCACCCACCTTGGCCTCCCCAAATGCTGGGATTACAGGCGTGAGCCACGACACTCAGCTTCTACTGATCGTTTCTTTTGCCGTGCAGAATCTTTTTAGTTTGATACAGTCCAAATTTGTCTATTTTTGCTTCTGTTTTCTGTGTTTGGGATTTCATATCCATGAAATGATTGCCAAAATTAATTTCATGTAACTTTTTGCCTTTGTTTTCTTCTAGGAGTTTTACAGTTTTAAGTCTTACATTTAAGTCATATTGAGTTGTTTTTGTGTATGGTGTAAGAAAAAAGTCCAATTTCATTCTTTTGCATGTGGATATTCAGGTAAGGATGAAAACAGTGGTAAAAATTTAAATGAATGAATGAATGTAACACATTTTAAATAAGATTTGTTTTATCTTCTAATAGATTGCAGGTAAAATTATATTCAAACAAACCAAGTAAAAATATTTGCCTGAATGACAAATAAAACACTGTGGTCATACATTGGGATAACCTATGTATGACTCATTAATCATTGTATCCTCGATAACTAAATAGAGTACAAAACGCAAGGCTATGTCTGTACATAGGTATGTGTAAATGAAGAAGAAACTTTTAAGTATTGTTCAAGAGCCTGAATGAACAAGTTACACAACAGGAAGTAAAAGCGATACCCATAATAATATTTAAAAATGCAAATGAAAACAACCTACATAATGTTTACATTTTCAGTACAATTGTTCAGATCATGTTCAAGATAATACTGTAACAGAAAATTTTATGTGTAAGATATTATATGTATTAGAGGTTATCATGAAAGTCGTCTCATCGGAAATTCAATAAAATGTCTTACAAAATTTGAAAATAATTTACTGTTCGATCATTCTTTGTAATGGCAAAAACAGAGGACAAACTACATACATAATAATACAAAAATATTTATATGCATGATAGTAATTTAGTTCAATGGAATAGTATGCAATCATTAAAATATTTTAAAGACTTTATGTGACATGAAATTTAAAAATTTATTTTATGACAATGGTTTTCAACTTTTATTGGAACAGAACATTTTCCACTGAAAGTTTGTATAGAAATGTAATATTTAAAGTGGCATCAGCCAGGCACGGTGGCTCACGCCTGTAATCCCAGAACTTTGGGAGACCAAAGCAGGCGGATCACCTGAGGTCAGGAGTTCAAGACCAGGCTGGCGAACATGGTGAAACCCCATCTCCACTGCAAATACAAAAATTAGCCAGGCATGGTGGTGGGGGCCTGTAACCCCAGCTACTCAGGAGGCTGAGGCAGGAGAATCGCTTGAACTCAGGAGGCAGAGGTTGCAGTGAGCTGAGATTGTGCCACTGCACTCCAGCCTGGGCAACAGAGTTAGACTCCATCTCCCCCCCCCCAAAAAAAGGTATAAATTTATTTAATATGTTAATATTAACAAACTTTTTATTATAAAACCACACAATAATAGTAATGAGACTTTTTGATGAATTCAGGAGTGATAAATGACACTTTCAAATATATTAGTTTCCATATCAAAGTCATTTTTGTTTTATATTAATTATATGATTTTAGAAAATTTATATTTACCCAGAACTTTGAGTAAAAAAGTCTTTTTAATAAAATAGGTTACCTTGCAAACACCGCATATAATTGAATTACGCTCATTCAAAACCTTGAATTATCAGTAGTAGGAAATTGTGATTGCAAGTGGAAAAGCTATGATTTACTTATAAATATTAAGGTTGGAAAAAGAATAATCAAAATTTACAACTTATTTATTTTATTTTATTTTATTATTTTCTTTCTTTTTTGAGACAAGGTCTCACTTTGTTGCCCAGGCTGGAGTGCAGTGGAACAATCATGACAAACTGCTGCCTCTAACTCCAGGGCTCAAGTGTTCCTTCCGCATTGGCCTCCCAAGTAGCCAGGAGTACAGGTACATGCCAATATGCCCAGCTAATTTTTTAAGAAGATTTTTTGGAGAGATGAGGTCTTATTCTGTTGGCCAGGCTGGTTTCCAACTCTTGGTATCAAGCAATCTTCCTGTCTTGGCCTCCCCAAATGCTGGGATTATAGGCATAAGCCACTATGCCCAGCCAAAATTTACATCTTATACTAAAACTCCCTAAAAAAATGGTATGATCATATCAAATAGTATGCATTTCTCACTGTAAAACTGATTATTATATCCTAAAAAGATCAATTTCCTTGTTCAAAATTTAACCTGAGATGTAGGGGCATTGTACGAATGCTATAATATTGACCTTGATCTTGAACTTCATGTAGGAGGACATGTGCAGGCTGAATTTGTTTAAAAGACTTATACATATTTTCAAACTTTCCAATTAATTACACTTTTAAGGGAATAGCAAATGTATTTTGAAAGCAGAAAACAATATTCCCAAAGTTTTCCCCAAAACTTGCCTGACTTATTTGAATATGGTGGTGTTTTTAACAATAGTTTTAAAAATAGAGGGCTGGGTATGGTGTCTCACACCTGTAATCTCAGCACTTTGGGAGGCCAAGGCGAGTGGATCACATGGTCAGGAGTTTGAGACCAGCCTTGCCAATATGGTGAAACCCCATCTCTACTAAAAATACAAAAATTAACTAGGTGTGGTGGCAGGCGCCTATAATAACAGGTACTTGGGAGTCTGAGGCAGGAGAATCGCTTGAAACTGGAAAATGGAGGTTGGAAATTGGAGGTTAGAGTTTGCAGTGAGCCAAGATTGCCTCACTGCACTCCAGCCCGGGTGACAGAGCAAGACTCTGTCTCAGAAAAAAAAAAAAAAAAAAAAAGGAGACAATATTTCAAAATAAAATTTTAATTAACTATTCTAAAGCACTTCAACAGAATACTGCTATACAGTGTAATAATAATTCTGTAGAATAGATATAACATTGATATCATTTTAAGTGTACATATACATTTACATAGAGGTACAATATAGATAAACATATGTATGGAGGAAAAGAACAAAAGATCATTATATTGGCAATTATTATGTACAGGTTTTAATATGAAAACTAGTGTTTACATGTTTAGGTTTTTTTTCATCTTTCAAGTTTTCTATTATGAACATTTATTTATTACTAAAACTTAGCATGATGGCTTGAAAAGTTTTCTTCTCAAAACTATTTCATTTTATGTTGTAGATGGGTTATCATACAATTTTCAAGAAAATTTTTTTAGTCAGTGATTTTGATATTACTTTAGTAGAATAATTTTTTTAAATTGCCGTGAGGCTTGGATTTCATCTAATCCATGATTTCATTTACTTATTAGTTTACTCGACAAATAGCTTCTGAGAACCCAGTACTTGCTAGGAACTAAGGTATCGCTGAGTAAATCTTTTTATACAGGCCTTAAAACTGGCAAATAACTTCGCAGCACATTAATAATGGTACTTGTTTTCTGCATTAGTGTAGTCAGGAGATGCTCAAAAGCATTTTGCAGAGGAACCCATTCACTAAACCCCCTCTTAAAAAAATGTATGGTGTGTGTATATGCATCCATGTGTGTGTGAGCATGAAGCAAATTATATTTGTTAAAATCCTTCTATTTACTTGATAGATGTTTTGAAGAGATATTTTAAATACTGGACTCTGCCTTCAAAATTGCTAATATATTTATTATTATTGTTGCTTTTAATGCACCAGATGCTAAAGATTGCTGAACACATTAAAATTGTTGATATTTTTAGCAAGGCAATGGAAGAATTATTTTACCTTTTTTTTTTTTTTTTTTTTTTTTTTTGAGACAGAGTCTCGCTCTGTCACCCAGGCTGGAGTGCAGTGGCCGGATCTCAGCTCACTGCAAGCTCCGCCTCCCGGGTTCACACCATTCTCCTGCCTCAGCCTCCCGAGTAGCTGGGACTACAGGTGCCTGCCACCTCGCCCGGCTAGTTTTTTGTATTTTTTAGTAGAGACGGGGTTTCACCGTGTTAGCCAGGATGTTCTCGATCTCCTGACCTCGCGATCCACCCGTCTCGGCCTCCCAAAGTGCTGGGATTTATTTTACCTTTTTAATAAAATAATATTTCTTACTTTCACATAGATAAAAATATAATTTTTGAAATGAAAAGGCAAATTAAGTAAAATTTGCATTGGAAGTCACGCATAAAATAACCACTCTCTGTTAGGGTCAAAATGTTCTGGAATGCAGAAGTAGAATTGGTAATAATAATGATAATATAATAATAATTAAAGGGAATTAGAAGTTTAAGAGAAAATGTCTATTGAACATCTTTGCTTGATATTCACAAAAATAATTATTTATAGACCAAACCATATAATATTTTGCATGTATTTATTTCTAAGACACTCAGAAACTTTCTGAGTTACAACTATGGTCTACAGTCATTCATTCCAACAGCAGATTGTAATAAGTCTCTAGATGCACTATCATAGCCGAAGATAAGAATGAGCTCTAGAACTAATTCTGGGAAATATGTGCCAGAAGCTATTAGTGTGCTTAATCTATGGCATAATTTGTCATTCACTGAAGCTCTAAGGCATCATTTTGTCCCCAAAAGCCCAGTGAATATATTCTACTTCTTTCCATATGTGTTAATTCCACCTTTGGGCCTTTCAAGGACATAAAATTTGGATTACATTTCAGCTGAATACAGCATATATATATACCTACATACTGCATTTTTATTGTATTCGTAGTTTTTTGTTTTTGTTTTTGTTTTTCCCAGCAGATACCGAATCTTCAACTGGTAACTATCTTTTACTGCTAAAATAATGTAGATTCTTTATAAGAAGGAAATAATAATGCAACATTGATTCCATTCATCTCTTTAGCTGTTTGAAAGGCATTGCCAATCATATATTTACAATTTTCTTAAACACTTTTATATATTCTGATAAATTTATTTACAAGATATTGGTGTCTATGGATGTTTTATTTTTAGAGTCAGAAAGTATAAATTAAAGACAAATCTGAGCATGCAACTCCTATATGAAAACAATTCAATGGATCCTTATCATCTACAGAATAAATTCCAAATTCTACCATTTAGCTCATTAGAAGGTCCATAACATGTGTCTCTCTACCTTTCTAGTTCATCCTCCAACACTCTTCCATGTTCAACCATTCACCATTGGCTTTGTACCCAATTGTCATGCTTTTCTCCATTATTCACTCTATCTAGAATTCATTTTCTCTGTTCCAATCACCACACTCATACTCTTCCTGTAGTGTATTTTTCAAGTATAATATCCTCTGGCCTTTCATAAATTCATAGTAAAGTTTAATTATTCATCTTATATTAATATAATTATTACATTATTTTACTTGTGTTTTTGCATATTTATTTCCTACACTGGAGTGAGTGGGAATTCCTCAAAGTTAGTGATAATACTTTATTACTGCCTAGTACAATGCCTAAAGAATTATGGCTATTAAATATTTAGTGCATATTTATAAAAACATACAAATGGGTGTATAAATGCAAGAATAAAAAGGTAGCAATGCACTAATAAAATAAGACAAATTTGCCTTATCAAAGAACATTTCACTTGAAATTGAATAATGCAGAACAGACAAGTGAATGAAAGTTGATCTGCGGATATGTGCAAGAGATGTATCCCAAGAACGTTTCCATTTGGTGATATTATTATTTACCTATTTAACAAAGTCTTTCTGTGTTTCTGTTCTTTATCTTGGCCAGAGCTACTCATTGAAACAGTATCTCAAATCTCAAAAAACAGTTCTTATTTCCGTACAGAATATATGGTCAACTTCTTCACATCATGGATCTGAGCCAATGTTGAGTTCAAAATTCCACTCTTAGGTATATAACATTTTCTGGCCATAACCAAATAATGTAGACTTTTTAGTTTTCACTTGCAGTTTTGATAATAACCTCTCTTTTTTGGGCTATTTCTTAGGTTGAAGAGACATGTATTTGTACTTTGTTTAGTTTTCAAATCTCTGCATAAATAAGATATAAGAACATAATTTAGGATAAACTTGGGGAAAGGGCCTTGTTCAGAAAGTAAACAGCAAAAGAAACTATCATCAGAGTGAACAGGCAACCTACATATTGGGAGAAAAATTTTGCAATCTATTCATCTGACAAAGGGCTAATAACCAGAATCTACAAGGAAGTTAAACAAATCTACAAGAAAAAACATCAAAAAGTGGGTGAAAGATATGAACAGATACTTCTAAAAATAAGACATTTATGCGGCCAACAAACATGAAAAAAAGCTCATCATTACTGGTCATTAGAGAAATGCAAATCAAAACCACAAGCAGATACCATCTCATGCCAGTTAGAATGGCAATCATTATAAAGGTAGGACACAACAGATGCTGGAGAGGATGTGGAGAAATAGGAACGCTCTTACACTGTTAGTGGTAGTCTAAAGTAGTTCAACCATTTTGGAAGACAGTGTGGCAATTCCTCAAGGATCTAGAACTAGAAATACCATTTGATCCAGCCATCCCATTACTGGGTATATACCCAAAGGATTATAAATCATTCTACTATAAAGACACATGCACATGTATGTTTACTGCAGCACTGTTCACAACAGTAAAGACTTGGAACCAACCCAAAGCCCCATCAATGATAGACTGGATAAAGAAAATGTGGCACATATATACCATGGAATACTATGCAGCCATAAAAAGGGATGAGTTCATGTTCTTTGCAGGGACACGGATGAAGCTGGAAACTATCACTCTCAGCAAAGTAATACAAGAAGATAAAACCAACCCCCGCATGTTCTCACTCATAAGCGGGAGTTGATCAATGAGAACACATGGATATGGGGCCTATGAGGGGTGGGGGGCCAGGGGAAGGATAGCATTAGGAGAAATACTTAATGTAGATGACAGGTTGATGGGTGCAACAAATCACCATGGCACGTGTATACCTATGTAACAAACCTGCACATTCTGCACATGTACCCCAGAACTTAAAGTATAATAATTTAAAAAAAAAAAAAAAAAACAAAGTAAACACTCAAAGTCCTACAGGTATCAGGATGATGAGAATGATAGAGTATGAATAGCAATAGGTAGCTTGAGGTTTTGTTTGAAGCTAACCCTGCTTCAGAGCAGATATTAGAGCCTAACAGACACATTGTACAAAGCCCACTAGTGCAGTGTGTTCACAGAAGCACTACCTTGTCTCCTTTTTCTTCTTTCACCTGCTTCTTCACAAGAAAGAACAAAAGTATAGGTTTTTTTGTGGAAAAAAAAAACCTTGTAATTCATTAAAGTTAGAAATGTTTACCATGAGGACAGTTGAAATTAAGCAGTTTTATGGGTTGAGTTCTACAGTTTTGTACTATTGTTACCAGAAAGGGGTCCAGATCCAGGCCCCAAGTGAGGGTTCTTGGATCTCACACAAGAAAGAATTCAGGGTAAGTCCATAGAGTAAAGTGAAAGCGAGCTTATTAGGAAGGTGAAGGAATAAAAGAATGGCTACACCATAGACAGAGCAGCCCCGAGGGCTGCTGGTTGCCCATTTTTATGTTTCTTTTCTTGATGATACGCTAAACAAGGGGTGGATTATACATTCCTCCCTTTTTTAGACCACATAGGGTAACTTCCTAACATTGCCATGGCATTTGTAAATTGCCATGGCGCTGTTGGGAGGGTAGCAGTGAGAACAACCAGAGGTCATACTGGTGGCCATCTTGGTTTTCATGGGTTTTAGCTGGCTTCTTTACCGCAACCTGTTTTATCAGCAAGGTGTTTATGGTCTGTATCTTGTGCTGATTTCCTGTCTCAATCTGTTACTTGGAATGCCTAACCCTCTGGAAATGCAGCCTAGTAGGTCTCAGCCTTATTTTACCAAACCTCTATTCAAGATGGGTTGCTCTGGTTCACATGATTCTGACACTATTTGTTCTGGGTTCATTCACTAGCAAAGGAGTTACGTCCTCACCTAACATCACCAACAAGTTCTAGAAAACTGTAACTTTAAGCAAAAAGATGTGTAACAAAACCAATTACTATTTCTCATTAATTTTACAACAAATCGATGTTATTGAGGTCCTGCTGTATGTTGTTTTGCTTAAAGTTACAGTTTCAAAGAATTTTTTGGTGACATTAAATGAGGACTTGCTGTACTTGGGCTTCACACTGATTCATGCTCACATTGTACAGGCTTCAGATTTATTTTAAAGAAAAGTTCACATAACAAAATTTTGCTCTATCTGGTGGATGAATTTGACTGTATCACTCTGTAAATGACAAGATTTGTTGACTCTTTTCTCAGACACCTCATATATCCCTGTTTTGGTGGGTTTCCCTGGTGGATTATGTTTTATCTCTTCCCTTCTACTCTGTTTACGTATCTAAATTTTACCTATCTTTTAATAGCTATCTTGAATTCTTTCTTTTACTTTCTTTAACAGAAGAAGAGTAGTACTTTTTTTTTAATCTTTCATGACTACTCAATCTGCACCTCTGTTATGTTTTTCTGTCTCCTCAAATGACACTTATTCAAGTTATATCATATATATATATATATATGTCATCTATCTATCTATCTATCTATCTATCTATCTATCTATCTATCTATCTATATCACTAAATCATAAGCTGATTTCTTTGTTTCCTGTGAAGGACTAGACACAGTGTTTTCCAAGTATTTAGTCTTTGTGCTTGGGTTGCTATCATAGGTTTCATATTTGTTGAAGAGCTACATTGAATGTTAAGGTGAAATGCAGAATTAATGTTCCCTGGTATGAAAAAAAACCTTTGAATATAGCACCTAGAGGTAAAAACAATTGAATTGTATTTAGTTTGCCCTATCATCCAGCTGGCTGTTGTCAGGTGAATAACTTTAAAATGTAAAAAAAGTTCAGAGAAGCCTGCAGATGTGAGTTAGCTCTGTGTGTGTGTGTGTGTGTATATGCAACTGGACCACAGAGTAGAAGCTTATTTTTCAAGGGATTTTGAGAAATAGTAGACAACATGTTCAGATTCTCAAAAGTATCTCCTCACTTTTCTAATTAAAATGTGAAAGATTTCTGAACTAGACATAGACTCCAACAGAGAATGGGAAAATCCACAGATTTGTAGCCAAAACATGTGAGCTAAAGTCTATCAAATTGTGTATTCGAGTAACATTTACTTTCTCTCTTCATACCTATTTTTTCCCCATATAGAAACTTAGCATACTTAAGGGGCAAAGTGTTACTGAAATAATTGACAGAAGAATTCTGTAAAAGCAAAGCAACATAGTTTTCTTGAGAATTAAATAAAATAATATGCAAATATGGTCAATTAGATCTGAAAAATAAATACATGAGTTCGATTTTATACACTATGTTTATCTTTCTAGTAGCAAATGAATTCTGGCATATCACTGCTAATATGTAATTTTTAGAGATTTTTAAAAATAATTTTAAAATATAGATTTTTGTTTAAAAAGTAAGGGCTTTCATGTTTTAAATGCTTCTGCAGAACTCAGTGTTTTAAAATTCTTTAAATACATTTTTACCACTCTAATTGGTTTCTTGACACTACTATTATACTTTTGTGTATAGAAAAATACTCAGAGTCATATTATCAACATCTTTTAGCAATATATGGATCATGTAACATCCATGGAGAAGCTGAAAGCTTTAATAATTCAAAGCAATTACTTTACCATGAAGTTATTATTCTCCTTTGGCTACTACAGTAAATGAGAACATTTGTTTCTGAAGAAATCAGTGAATTTTTATCTTAAAAGTAGTAAGCAAGTCTTATGGAGACAATGTTTGCTATTGATTAAAAATAAAATAAAAATTAAATAAAACTAAGAAATGACTTAATGGTGTTCTTCTTTTTGCTTAAGGGAATACACTTATCTCATATGTCTAAAAAAAAAAAAAAAAAAAAGGAAAATACTTTGAAATGGTAGAAAAGATGAAGCTGGAAATTCTGACATCCCCACATAGGAGAATTTGAGGGTGATCTCACTAACATATTCCAAGTCTCAGTCACACATTGGGTATTCTAAACACCTGAAGTCTAAAGTGAACATTTCCTTAAGAAATGGTAGACAACTTTATTATTTATGTAATTATAAAGTGTTTAATTTAGATTGCCTTCCAGGGCCCTGGGCAGACATCTCTTGCTCTAATGTTCACAACTAAGATATTTAGACTGAAAAAACTGTGAATTACTAAATTGGATTTTATGAGGATGACTGGGCAACTCCTGGGACTTGTGAAGAATATCATGCAATCTTTGTTTTCTGGGCAGTTTTAAGACAAGGCTTTGATTTTACAAAAGCCTACAATTTCAGCACTTTGAAATCATTGCATTGAATGGAAAAGGAAGATTTTCAATGGCTGAAACAGTGACATGTTTTCCCCATAGATCTGGCTATGGGACAATACACCAAGTTGAGACTCCTGCATCTCTCCTTCCACTAGGCTTCATTAGTCATAATTTCCCTTCATGGTCTTAACACAAATATAAGAAATTGCCTGGAGTGCCCATGTAACAATTCAGACCAAGTCAAGAGCCCCTGAGCCACTAGCTGCTAGGATCTAAAATTAGTCTTGCTTCCATCTACACATTTTTTGATGACAGAAACACTTTGAGACCAGCTAAACTTCTTCAACACAGTGCCTCTGTGTTGTCACATGTTGTACAATAACAAAAATACCAACAACGATAAAAATTAAGACTTTTTACCTAGCCCATGTGAAATTTCAGGCACTTATCTGGCACTCTTTATGCAAAGTCTATCATTCCTATTACTGATGTCAATGTCTGTGTTATTTTCACTTAATATGAGGGTAATAAATTGATTGATTAGAGGTCAAGTAAGGTTAGGTAGCTTGCTGAAGTTATAGTATTAGGAATGAGTCTTATCTCTCAGTTTCTCTACTTAATCTCAATTTACTTTCTCAATCTTGGCACTCTTATGCAGACACTGATCCAGCTCCTTTATTCTACTATTTGTATAAACTTAAGGGGACAAGTAGTTTTGGTACTTGGATATATTGAAATTTGCTACATGGATATACTGCATAGCAGTGGAGTCTATCTGAGTTTCAGTGTGACCATCACCTAGATAAGGTACATTTTACCCATTAAGACCAGCTCTGATAAATTGAGCTCTCCACAATAAATAAGAATAGAAAGACCTGATGATGCCATGATATCCTCACTTCATTTTTTTCCTGAAAACATCCGATAATTTCTACCTCTGTGCCCAGTATTTTTATTAATCAGGCAGCCCCCAATGATAGAATTATTCTCCATTAATAAGAGCACAGTTCAAATTCATCCTATTCAAAAGGCATTCCTGTATTTCAATGGTTACAACTCTGTCCTGAGAACCTTGAAATCCTGGCTCTGCTGACTTCATTTTCAAGGATTCTTGACTTTTTCTTTTGTGTTCCAGCAACACCAAGCTACTTTTTATTTCCTGGGCATAACATGTATTTCCTTACATTAGAGCTTATGTTTATGCTCTGCCTGAAATATTTTCCTCAATTTTTTTGATGAGTACCCATTAGTATGCTTTGAGAGGCATATTAGGTATTACCTCTTCTAGGAAACCTTCTCTGATTCTCAAGTTTTATGTTTCTATAGTAATATTCAATGCCTGCCCATTATACTATATTTTTTCTAGATGTGTGATTCATCCTTCCAAACAGTATGCTTTTGCATCCATAGCACCATGTCTAAAACTTAGCATATTTGCAACTAAATGAATGAAAAATAAGTCTTAGAACTTACAAAAATATGTGCTATACATTAGTCATTGGTGTTTATGTTTTCTCAACTAGTTTTTAATTTATTAATTGTTTGAATCATTAATGTATATGCTCTTGCACAGTGATCAAAAGCATAATTCTAAAAATTGTCTGGATCAAATCCCAGTTCACTCAAATGTAGTGGTATGGTATGATCTCTGGTGGTATAGCCAGAGTCTCAATAAAGCCAAACTTTCATAGACTAACGAAGGAGTGCTATTTGGAGTAGCAATAGGAAATATGGGGTACGCTGTACTCATCTCCTCGGATACTGATGTACATTCGAAATTTAAAAAGATCCTTTTGGAAGTGTTTTAAGGTAAGTTAAATTCACAGGTAAAAAATAATGTTTATGTTGAGTTATGAATTATGGCAAGTATTCAGTGCAAAGTTGGAGGATGTAGGGAATCATGGTAAACATAGAACTAAATATCCACACAGCACTATAGAGGAATAGAGGGGTCAATTAACTATGGGTAAAGAGAGAAGTTAGTAAAAAATATGAAAACTAGAGATAAATGTAAGGCAAGCTTACGGTAGAGGAGAGATGACCACAGGCACTCATCTCTTAAGCAGTGACCAGGGATAATAGGGTATAAGCTATGATAAGTATAAATGACCACAATATTTTTCTTAAGTGTCAGTACTTAGGAGGCCCCTAATACTTCTGACACACAGAAGTCACTTATCTATTTACTGTGAATCAAAGACTTCTGATAGAAAAGATTTGGAGTTTATTCAATTATGCACAACAATTTCAACAATAGACATGAATAAAATTACCAGAGGGGACCTTGGTGAGAATGGGAAACTCAAAACCCACCAGGAAAAGACAAGTAACATAAAATGGGTGTTTCTATAGGAGGAAGATACTAGTGTGCATATTGGGGTGAAATGGAGTGGAGAAAACCTGACCTTAAAGTTATTCAAACATTTGTTTATATTTGCAAACATTAATATCAAAGAATAAAAAATGATAGACATAATGAAGAAAAATAATTAACTCACTTCAATTATTCTGCACACATTTACTCTAAACTTCTCACTTGAGGACAGTGGTTTGAACCTGGAGCATCAGCACCAGCTGGAGCTTATTAGAAATACTAATTATTGGCTGGGCACGGTGACTCATTCCTGTAATCCCAGCACTTTGGGTGGGCGAGGCAAGCAGACCATCTGAGATTGGGAGTTCGAGACCAGCCTAACCAACATGGAGAAACTTCATCTCTACTAAAAATACAAAACCAGGCATGGTGGTGCATGCCTGTAATCCCAGCTACTTGGGAAGCTGAGGCAGGTTGCAGTGAGCCAAGATTGTGCCACTGCACTCCAGCCTGGGCAACAAGAGCAACACTCCATCTCAAAAAAACAAAAAAAAAAAAAAAAAAAAAAAAACAGAAACTGATTATTGAGCCTAATCTCAGGCCTACTGATTCAGAAATCAGGCTGTGGCCAAGCCATTGACAATCAAATGTATGATTCAAATATTGCCCTAAACCTTGTCTAATAAGAAGTCCTGTATATGGAGTGTACTCCTGTATATGATTCATGCTCCATTTGAAAAGTGCCTTCTAAGCCAACCACTCCTTTTTCTTCCCCTCCCTGTAGCAGGAAAATATCTACTCCATCTCTGACATGTGATGATTGTACTTTTAAAGACATTTAAGTGATGCAGAGTTGACTCTTACATATGGATCATCCCATATTTAAATATTCTTAATTTTAGAAAGCTTCTCCATTTTTTGAACTGATATTGATTCTAAGAAACTTCCATATTTACACACTTCTAAATGTAACTTCATACTTTATATTCCTAATTTAGCTCATTTTAACACTTTAAAATGATTATATAAAGCTGTTTCTATGTATATATGCATTTATAAATATACATTTACCCTAAAAAATGTTACTCTTTCCTAATTATCTGCATTTAAAAATCTGTGCACCATGTTTCCTATTTATAGTCAGTTTACATGAAAACAACAGCTGCCCTAGAAAAATAATTGCTGGGAATGAACCAGGACATAACTAAGCAACTATGGGCATTTCCTGGTGAAATAAATATTTTTGACTGAAAGCAACTCCCGCATGTTGAAATGAGGACAGAAAAACATCTATGGGCATGTCGCTCCTCTTTCAAGTGCAACCAGATTTCGGAATTAATTAGAGCTCTATCTCCATCTGTACTTTTATTACTTGTTAACCACCAGGCTTCCATGATTCTTGCAGTGCACATATAGAGCATTGATATATTAACATGGGAAAAAGATAGGCTGAACCTAAAATGCGTATATTGTCCAGCTTGGTAAATCAAAAGGAGCATTAAGCAGTCACTTATTCTTTTAAATTTCATTGAACTCTATATTTGCTTTGTGTGTTTCATTGACTTTGAGTCTGTCTTGGTGGGCCTGTTATTTGAAATCTAGTGAACTAGAAAGAGATACATCCTGTTAACGTGTTAAATTTAGGATTAAGCCTAATACTAAGACTGCATAGTATAATTTCAATATGTGTTTTTGTTAAATTGGTCAATAGTAGGGTGGGTGTCTATGCTTGAAACAGAAACATTTCTACTTGTTGAATCTTGCTTTGATTTTTTAATTTGGTCTCTAAATATTTTTAAATTATGTTTTTAAGTTATCTTTCAAAATGTATATGGTACAAAAATAAATTTCCAAGGATGTACAGTGGAAATAAAATTCTCCCCTCCAGTGTGAATCCGTGGGTTCTCTGCACCAATTTTCTAGTAAGAGATTTTAGTGCCCATCAAAGTATTTTCTATTCCTGTTATTTTCCCATCTGTAGCACACAATGGACAATTAATATTTGAATGAATACATAAATATATATGTATGTGTGCATATTATATAGGTGTATGATGTTTAAAAAATAGAATCTGTTCTGGCCTTATTTTTGTTTTTGTTGTGTGGGTGTGGGTATGGGTATGTATTTATGTTCACTTTATTTTAGAGATACTTCCAGAATATATAGGTCTACTTTTACAGTATAAGAGCCTCCAAGCATTCCATAACTATGATACTGTTTAATCAGACCCAATTATTGGGAATTTTGATAGTTTCTGATTTTCTATTGTTAAAAATAATGCTGCCACAAGCATCTTTTATGTGCATTTTTGGGGACATTATTGTGTATATATCTGTAAAACAGAATCCCCAAAGTGATGTTGTTGGATTAAAGGGTATATGTATTTTAAAATTTTTATAGGAACTGATAACTTGTCTTCCAAGTAGGTGAGTCTTAAAACATGACTAGATTGCAGGTGGTCTGTTCAAATCAAAAATTTCCATCAACCCCATCAACTCTAAATAAATATAGAATCTCAGTTTATGAAAAAAAAAAGTTTGCTATTCAAACAGCCACTAGACAAGTGCTTTTCCTCCAGTGTCCTTTATGTCCTCGAAAATATAATTTAAGTAAAAATATTGTATCTGTCAGGCAGGCACGGCTTCAACACATAAGCCCTGGGCCCCCTTACAATCACATTGTCACACATTATTCCCCCTGCTCCAAAGGTGTTGAACCAAGTTACAATCCTGACAACAATGATTCCGAGCACTCATTTATGCACAACCTTGTCACAATTGCCTTTTCTCAGATGTGGTCATGCTTCCCAATGTGACAAGAAAAGTAAAGGTGTCTCATTATTACTTTCCTCGCTTTTATTTGATTATAAAAGTGGCTGAGGGTCCTTCCATTAAAATTCTGGATTACATTATACATGTATCCATTATTCTTCAACAAGAACAATCCTAATAAATAAATGTAACTAATTAATTTTAAAAGAATCATGCTAATTTTCTAATTTTTCATCCAATATTACCATGCACACTTGAGGTAAGTACCCTAAGACAACTGATTTGTAGGCAAGGTTTATTTTAAAAGTCTATAAACTGGTTCCTAAAAGTTGATAGGAGAGGAGTCCCTATGGACAAGTGAAAAGGCAGAGAAGTCACTAAAGTGACAAGATGTTAAGATGAAAAGAGCCAAATACAGGGAATGTTGATGGGACATACACAATTTATGAGTAACATATGGCCCATACCTTGAAGAAGAAGAAAATGTCAGAAAATAAGATTTAATGAACTATTACACATAATTAGACACTGTGCTAGGTGATTTCTTTGCCTAGATAGTTTAAGATAAAAGTTAGTGTTACAGTTTCAGAGAACAGGAAATGGAGCTGAGAAGTATTACCCACCTAGTCAATGATGGAGGGAGAATTTAAATACAAAGTCTTTTTCAAACCTGAGATCCTTTTCACAGTACCATACTAGTTCTTATCAAACGTGTAGATCTAATGAAAGTCAGAACAATGTTCTGAAATCATAATAACTGTAGAGATTGATAAGAACTTTAGGAGGGAAACAGAAAAAAAGAGATAGATTAGTAGCTGTTTTGCATTTTGCCTGAAGGAAATTGTAAACAGGCTCCTTTTACACAATGAGTAAAGAAAGATAACTGACTTTGGAATGGACACCTTGGCATCAAGAACTATGTTCCAAACTTTCCCTCTTTGACAAATGTCAACATATATATCCCCATCCATTCCCAACAACTTGAATGTATTTGGTCTTCGTGTAGCTGTAGGTCTTACAATAGTTTATATTCCCTCTGAAGCTTAGTTCATTGTAAGTGATTTAATGTGACAAGAGACAGAAAAAATTGCATTGGCAGACTGTTACTAAACTTAATTACTCACCAGATCCAACCCCAATCAATTAACCACAGCACTACACAACATAAATTCTGGATTATCCTCCATGAGAAAGGTTGCCACTACTGTTTTTTCTCAATTAACAACTTCACTTCTTTCCATTTACTGTTCTGAGCCATGGCCAGTAAATCTGTGATAATTTACAATAATTGTGTTTTATATTTATATAGCAGTTGCCATTTTTCAAAGCCCGTTCATATCTACTAACTCAATTCAGTTCTACATTCAGTAATTCATTACTCAAAGCAGGCAATATTATCTCCATTTTTCAGGTCAGTAAAATGAGACTTGCAGAGAAAAACAGCTGCCCCAATGTAATGTGTTTAGGAAATTTCAGATATCAGACATGGCATGTAGTCCTTAGAGATCAGTAAACTCATGAATATTTTCCTAAAACCTTCTAAATATAACACCTGAGGAATCAAAGAATTAAAAATGTCAGGGATAGGTCTAAAGCTACACACCCAGAGACTTGCAGAACTGAGAAGTAAATACAGGTCTTGTCTCCTGGCCCAATACAATGCTTAAATACCCTTAACGCCTAACATTTAGAAATAATATAAATCAAAGATATATTGTGAAAATTATGTTTTAACATTGACTGTTATGGTTTATTGTCACTTGTATTACTATGATACCTTACATTTTTAGTTTGTATTGACAAAATATCAAGAGTAATGGTAAAATAAAAATTTCATATAACCATTTGTTTCATCAACATAAAACAATACAGTAAGCATTTTAGTTTGTTTTTCTCTACCCATATGCTCCTTAAATTTTCTTTTCTTTTCTTTTCTTTTTTTTTTTTTTTTTTTGAGACAGAGTAGTTCTCTGTCACCCAGGCTGTAGGGCAGTGGCGTGACCTTGGCTCACTGCAATCTCCACCTCCCGGGTTTAAGCAATTCTCCTGCTTCAGTCTTCTGAGTAGCTGGGACTACGGGGGCATGCCACCATGCCTGGCTAATTTTTGTATTTTTAGTAGAGACAGGGTTTCACCATGTTGGACAGGATGGTCTCGAACTCCAGACCTCAGGTGATCTGCCTGTGTTGGCCTCCCAGAGAGCTGGGATTACAGGCATTAGCCACCGTGCCCAGCCTCAAATCTCACCTATTTTAACGTATCTTCTCAGAATGCCCAGTTTATTTTGATACTTCCCATTTTAGAACACATAAAACATTTCCTTGCTAGAGAAAACTAAAAAGTGTAACCAAAAAAGAAGATAGCACCCACCATCTTCCAGGTATGCATTATCAGCGCTAGTCATCACAATAGCCCATTTTTGGTAGGTTTAGAAAAGTTAAGTGAGTTAGTTAGGTACATTAAGTTATAAATCTAGTATTACAAACCAGATTAACATACTACAATTAATAGTAATAGTAGTGATAATAACAACAACAAAATTAAAATTAAATTATTTCTATATATAAGAAAGAGCTAAGTAATTTATATGTATTTTGGAATTTCATGATTACAATAACAATCATAATAAATAACAATAACCCTATTTTAGAGATAAGGAGAAAAAGATATAAAGTAGTTATTCCACTCAAAGCTTTATAACTTGTATGTAATGAAACTTTGACTTGCACCTAATCAGACAACTTTGTACTTGTCCATGTTTCTATATATCAAATGACATAATGATTTATTGTCAAATTTACTGTCTGATTGACTTACACATTATTGCGTTACACTTTCCAGAAGTTGGAACAGTGGAGTCTTTATGCTTAAGAATTGTCTTGAAAGTCAGCATGTCTCCAAAATAATAATTTGTGGATAACTTACAAGTGCTAAGCCTTAGACATACTATGTCAAATCTACAACTATGTGATATAATAAGGCATACCCACATTTTTTAAATAGAGAAACCGGCCCCAATAATTATATAAATGGTCAAACCAGAATATAAATCCTTTTCTGCTGCTTTCAAGGTGCTCACTTTCCACTATTCCGTAGTGTCTCTCTCACATTAATCATATACTTATGACATTCTGGGCAATCAGCACATATTTAATACAAGGGCTTGTGTATGATTTTGTTGAAACTGAAGAACCCTTATTTTGTGATTACATTTTCCAAAGAAGAAAATAGACGAGGTTGTGGGAAAGGCTCTCCCAAATGATTTATAATTCATGTTAATGAAAAATCTTACTGAATATGAAATGCAAATTATATGTAGTTATATATTTACAGAGTTACTTATTTGGCAAATAATAAGTTGCAAGCATTAAGATTCTCTAATCAACATCAGGACATATGGCCATCTATGTTCAAGAGACTAGGTTTGATATTATAGAAATGATTAATGACATACTTGATAGATTTATAGAAGTCAGGAAGCAACCTCTTAGTAAATCATTGTTAAATAAAGAGTTCAGAAATTCTTTTGCACTCCACTATCCATTCAGCATTGAAATGAATTAACATTCCTCCTATTGTCTTGCCACCTTAAAAAAAATCAAATTCTACAAGCTTCTTAATTCTTTTCCAAGGTTATTCCCCACTCTTCCTTTAGAGAATTTTAGCATAAATGGCCAGATGTGGTAGCTCACATCCCAGGGAGATCCCACTTTGGGAGGCTAAGGTAAGTGGATGAGTTGAGGTCAGAAGTTCAAGACCAACCTGGCCAACATGCGGAATCCATGTCTGTAATAAAAATACAAAAATTAGCTGGGCATGTTGGTGCACACCTATAGTCTCAGCTACTCAGGTAGCTGAGGGAGGAGAATTGCTGGAACTTGGAAGGCAGAGGTTGCAGTGAGCCGAGACTGCGCCACTGTACTCCAGCCTGTGCAATAGAGTGACTCCATCTCAAAAATAAAATAAAATAATAAATAAATATTAGCACAAAGTATATCAGGCAAGTCCAATTCTATATATTGCTCTCAATATCAAGAAGCAACTGCATTATGGAGAAGAAAATTAGTTGGAAAGAGTGCAAGATGCAGTAGGCCCTGTATTGGTACATTGAATAAAATACTTTTATGAGGACCATTGAGGGGCCAGTAGGCCCTGTATTGGTATATTGATTAAAACATTTTTATGGGACCACTGAGGACCATTGGACTGCCAGCCTCAGAATCACTGTGGTACTTGCTAAAATACATATTTTGGTGGCTAAATCTAGATCAAAATAATTTAAATTGTGGAGGTAGCCCAAAGTTTCCATTTTTTAGAAAGCCTTTTAAGTGATCTTGGTTTACACTCTAATTTCAAAAACACTGAGGTAGAATAGAAATATTTTCCTCTTCTGGGGTAAATTGCATCTCTCATCATGACGCTCCATCTTTCTCCCCATCTATGCCATTTAGAAGGAATTCTGCAGTGCTCTCCAAAGTTAGTTCAGTGTAATGCCTGACTTTTGGTAGGGACAATGTGATTTGCTTCAGCCAAAGGGATGTTAGAAATATGGTGCAATAAAGTATCTATAAAATTGAACCTGCTCTTACATGTGCCTTTGTCATCACCACACATGCCAGTGCTAGATGCTGGTCTCAGGAGAAGAAGAGACTTGAGAACAGCCACCGCTGAAAAACTGAGCCCAGTACAGCTGACCCCAGGTACTCTAGAGATCTCTCCAAATGATTATGATTTTAAGCCACTGAATTTTGAGGATAATTTGTTATGCAGCAGTCTGTTGTCATGGTTAACTGAAACACTTTATAACAAATGAGGAAGGAAACTAACAGTTTGTAAACTCAAAGTAAAAATATAAAATAGAAGGTGAATAGACAGTGTCTCCCAAATCAGATGACCTTGTGTTGCCTTCCCACTCTATCACTGTTTTGTTTTGTGGCAAGTTAGTACATTTCTAAGGTTTAAGTTAATTGAATATTAGTGTATTAAAACAATAGCTTCTTTGTGGAATTTTTACAAATATTAAATTGGTGCAAAAGTAATTGCTGTTTTTGCCATTTAAATTAATTTTAATGGCAAAAAAACTGCAATTACCTATGCACCAACCTATATTAAATAAAATGAAACAGTGTGCATAACTCTATAACTAGTACATGGTAAACAATCAGTAAATGGTAGCTATTGCTATAATCATCTGAATTTATATTACATACTGGACTAGGGAGTTTTCATATTTTTCACTGAAATGTTGCAGTACTCCTTATAGGATGTATAATTCTACCTCATTTTCTACCACCAATGAAGAATTAGAGGAACACAGATGTTAATTAATTTGCTCACCATGACATAGCTAATATATTGTATTTTAATTTCTAAGTCCATGCTTTTATAAACAAAATGTTTCCAACTTTTTCTCCACAATGTCACCCAAACCTACTACTCTACCAGACAAAATGAGAAGAACTTAATATATAAAGGTATTCTGTATGCAATTCTGATACAAATTTTACACTGGAGAATTTATACTGGTACCTTTTATAAATCCTCTTCCATTCATTTAAGTCATGTCTGTGACTATGAAATCTGAAACTCAGCTCCCTATTTTGATGTAATTCTGCTTGTCTGCTTTTGCTTCTGTTGCCTGGGATTTTGAGGTGATATCCAAGAAATCACTGTTAAGGTCAATACCAAGAAACATTTTCCCTTATGTTTTTTTCTAAAAATTTTACGGTTTCACGTCATTCCATTTTGAGTTTCTTTTTGTGTATGGTGTAGGATAAAAGTCCAATTTCCCTCCCTCCCTCCGTCCCTCCCTCCCTCCCTCCCTTCCTCTTTTCTCTTCTTTCTTTCTTTCCTTTCTTTCTCTTTCTTTCTCTTTTCTTTTCCTTTTTTTCTTCCTTCCTTTCTTTTCCTTCCTTCCTTTCTCTTTCTTTCTTCTTTTCCTTTTGTTCTTTTTCTTTTCTCCTTTGTACCTTCCTTCCTTTCTCTTCTTTTTTTTTCCCTCCCTCCCTCCCTCCTTCTGTTCCTTTTTCTCTTTCCTTTCTCTTTCTTTCCCTTCCTTCCTTCCTTCCTTCCTTCCTTCCTTCCTTCCTTCCTTCCT